>NW_005842023.1:2604045-2626523 GCF_000455745.1 Alligator sinensis | reverse complement strand
AACTCTCGCCCCCTTGCCCCCCCCCCCCCCCCCCCAGTGCATATAGAAGCAGCAGCCAGGGGGGCTAAGTGCTCCTCACAAGCCCCTTCCACAGGTTCCTGGGAACATAAAAAAGCAGGTGTACAGTTGGGACTCTCAACTATATGCCCACTTCTAAACATTTGGGGCACAGTGAGCCCAACATTGGGGAGCCCTTCCCTGAGGCTGGGCTCAGTAACCTGGACCTTTAAGGTGGGTGTGCAGCTAGGAGCTTTGGCTGAATGTTCACCTGAGCTTTTTGAGTTCCCTGGTTGCCCATAAGCCTAACATCACTTGTCGAGCTCATGGTGCCTCCGATTTGGTATTGGTATATGTGGGGGTTGGAGAGCTCCCATATCCCCTGCTGCACATGTTAGTTTAAAGAGAAACATGTTAGTTTAAAGGGGTACATGCAGCTGGGGATGGGGAAAGCTTTCTCATGCCTAATTACACATTCCTGGTTAGAGTTCCGTGGCTCATATAACTGGGCTATATACTGGGTGGAGGGAACTTCCCCATCTCATGCTGCTAGCATCAGGCACTTCTTTAAACCAGTGCATGCAGCTGGGGATGAGAAGCTTTCCCATCTCCAGCTGCATGCCCATTTTTAAACAGGTATATGGCATCCTCTGGAGACAGTGCAGGGGGCAGCTGAGTTTGGGATCCCAACCTGCCCCCTATCAACTGGGAAGGGGGTGGCTTTGTTTCAAACTCCAGGGCTGGCCAGTGCTGAATCCTGACCCTCAGTTGAGGATTGGAATTTGGCACTGGGCAACCCTCATCCTAGTTCAGACCCTGGGTTGGCCTGTGTTTGATCCTGAAGATCCTGTGTCTGAGACCCCAGAGCTGCCCAATATCCCAAGGGTGGCCGAAACTTGATGCCTTAAAAAGCTTTCAAGAGAGGGGTCTGCAGGGAAGGCTCTTTAAGGTGCCAGGTTCTGGCAAGTCTGCACCCTGATGCTGACAATCAGTGATTGTCAACATCAGGACCACTGCAGCCTTGAGCCAGGTTCCAGACCTGGAGCTGCCCAGGTCCCAGTCCTGATAGTCAGTTGATTGGTGGTATTAGGATGATCATGCATGCATACCACATGTTGAATTTGTGGTGCCATGTTTTTTTTATAGCTGGCTGATATTTTTTGGTCCCATAATGATGAATGTGTACTATGTTCCTATTTATGGTGCAGTTAATATGTTAATTGAGCCAAAATGTAATGAGCACCAGGGACCTGTCAACCTTCTGACTTGCTCATCCTTCTCTGTCTACCAGTAGTCTGTTCAGAACAACCCTTCCCTTTTGATCAGACTAGATTTTGAAGTGCTCTGGAGTGGTTCTTGGCTTTTCATATACTCATATTTGCAAATCTGAGTTTGTGACTAGCAGATGAGCAGCAATTTTATCATATATGTATAGTAGGTAACATAATAAACAGTATAAATATTTAATTATACTTAATTTTGTTCATTCTGACACTAATATGTTTGAACTTTTACTAACATGGAGAGATTGCACAAATAGGCATTTCAGGGTCTTTGCAGTCCATGGTGATTTTTTTTTTTTTTATTTATTTATTCTTTTAACAAGAAAGAAATTAAACATTTCTCTCTCTGATGATAACTTAACCCCTTTATACACTGTTATACTGCAAATGCTGACAGAATGCTGGCCATTACAGAACTGATAATGGCAGCCATCTTCTCAACTTTTTCTAATGCATTCAATTTATTTGTGATATACAGGGCATTTGATCTATTGATAGTTGTCTTGGCAGAGGCTGCTTAAAGTTAGTCTGGTAGCGGTCACATCTTTCTTTCTTCATTTGCAATCATTATGTATTCATGGGAAGTGAAAGTTCCACTTTACAGAGCACAGCTACAACCTATATCTCTTTACATAGCTGTTTTCCAAGCATATGTATACAAATGTATAACTTTAAGAAAGATTCTTCCTGTGCTATTTCTGATATCTATGTGTCTTTTGAAATAATGTGACTTACAAAGGAGGGGAAAAGGCAACGCTTCTTTTATGAGCAGAAATTGAAAATTTTAAAATAGTCTACTCCTGCTACAAATCAGTAACTTAACCTGAAATACCACTCCTTTAATGGAGATGGATGGTAGTGCTAGAGATGAGTTTGCTATCAATGGGTGGGGCAGCAATGGGATGCGCAAAATGTTACACCCAGATCCCAGAAATATAAACAACATTTTAATTGTAGAAAACTCTTTAACAGGTAAAACCCCATTTACAATGGAAAATTATCGTTTACCTTTGGGGTTTTTTCAGTTCATTCTTATAAACTGACCCCCATAAACTACTCTCTACTGCTCAGTAGCAAGCTATCATTAGAAAAAATGGTAGATCATCCACCATTTCCTAGTCCTCTGGATAGTGTATAATACCCCCATGCATTAGAGATCCCTGGCCCTGAGGTCATGGAGTTTGGAAGCAATGAGCAAGGACCTCGTTGCTTTCAAGACATAATAACTATTGTTTGTAAACCAGCCAACTGAAATTCATGCTTCAAAATAGCATCTATTGAGGGGAATAATGATAGAATTAAAACATGAAACAAGAATGCTTGGTTTTTAAATTGTGCTGAAAGAATGATCCTCTAGACTAGTGTCCATGTGATTTAGAACCAGTATAAGAATGCTTAGCTTCTGACACCGAGCTAGGAAATAGGACCACCTGTTATTAGGAGAAATCTTGTGCCTTCATAGAATTTTTTTGGCGAGCTCGTGAATATCATCCTCAGCACATATGTTAAACATTCTTGCTTTAATTGTGGTCTATTTAAATTAGCCCCTTTTTGTGTGTTGTGCTTTTTAAGAGAAAAGTTCTAATCTTAGTTTACTGCACATCCTGGTCACTTTAAATTAGTGACATCTACAGTGTTATTAGATGTTGTTTGTGTTGGCCTGTGTTTATGTGGAATGAAGTGTTCTATCACTCTCACTTCCAGTTAACTTTGTGAGCTATGCTGAAAGTAAGGAAAATAAAATAATAGGAAGCTGGTCTGGTTTCCTGTAGGAAACCAATGAAGATGAAATTGGTTCTTGGAATGAACCCATAGCAGTCTGGGAAATACTGACAGAGAAGACATTTTTCTGAATCATAAATAGTGAAGATTATGACTCACAATGTAGGTCACAGAGAGGCTGATTTGATCTTATGTGGGAGGATGAGAGAAGACTGAAATTTACTGGTTACTAAAAACAATTGACTTAACAAAATTACATCATCATCCAAAACGTATGATCCAAGTCTGCAGTCCTGTTTGTTTGCAGAAGAATGGGTTATCCAGTCACACTATAACTGCTAAACATGCTGTTCAGTAACAGTAGTACACTCACATTAGAGCTATTTTGCTAGTACAGTGATGCCCAACCTTTTGGCCCTGCAGGCCTGGAGAGTAACATGGGATCAGTCTGTGGGCTGGATCCCCCTTGGAGTTGGCTTGCAGAGTTGGGCCCTACGTACCTGGATCAGGTGCCACACTTCCCTGGTCCTGCTCAGATCAGGTTCCACACTGCCTTGGTCCAGCCCCATGCTCCAGGATCCGGTCCCACACTGCCCTAGCCCGGTGTACCTGATCTACTGAATGAATTCAGAACCTTGCTCTTCTGCCCATTGGGCTCCTCCTGGGTCCAGAAATTTCAACGCGAAGTGCAGCCCAGCACCACTCTAGTGTATTTTGTATTTTAGTCTTGTTGACTTGAGTAGATGAATTGGTTAAATTGTGAAATATCTCTCTGCCCTCACAGGTATATTGCCACTGTACCAAAATGGGGACCCTCAGTCTGTTAACATCTTGGGGTTTCCCTGTCCTGTAGCTACCAAGTCCACCAGCAAAATCTTTGCTCGTCTGTCTTTCTGGGAGCTGGTCTTCTTATTGACCCGTGTCGTTAAATGACTTGCTCAGAGTTATACAGTATAACACAGTTTCACTGCTGAAGGTAGAAATAGATATCACCTAAAAACTTTTTTGCAATCAGATGTCTATACATTTTGTCATGCCACAAATATCCAAATTTGAACAGAAGGTAGCCATAATTTGATCAGCTTTATTGCAGTGAACTTTGCATTTTGCATATTGCATTTGCTTTGTGGCAAGAGAGTGTGAGTAGCCTGGGTGCTGCCTGTGCTCTCCAACTGCCTTGGACTGGAGCTCAGGGGCTTGAGGGACCCAGTCTTGAATACTACAGGAATTCCCACACAAGATCTGGCCTTGGGAGAACCTGTTCAGCTTTCCCCATGTACTAAGATGCACCCCTGGGATCTCTGAGGTACATCCAGATGAGCATTCTCAGGGTTTGAGGGACCTAATTCTGTGCCAATATTTCTGGGTTATGTAGGATTAGGCCCCTTAAGCCCCCAAACACTTCATCAACTCTTGTCCTTCAGTCTCAAAGGGCAGGAAAACAGGTGACATGTTTTGCCCAGTGAAATAGATCAGCTGGTGATGCCTATTTCTAGCCTGAGTAGAACCAAGGTTTTTGACCCTTAAGCCTTTCCCTAGCCATTGTGCCATACTACTTCCCATGTGATCCAAGTTAAGAGGGGTCAAAGTGTAAGAATATTTAAAATGCCAGTTGTTGTTTTCTCATAGTTATTTTTGTTATCTGCTGCAGCATCTTTACCAACTTACATGCATTCTAGGCTCCTGTATCTTGGGACTGGGCTGATGTATCTGAGAGAATTACTGAAATGAAATAATTTAGGTGGTAGAAAGAAAAGAGTTGGACTCGCTTCTTAAAATAATGTAAATGCATTTATTTATTTTTAAATACTTCTTTGATTTGTTGATACATGGCTCTTATTACAGTTGCTTATTTTTGCACCTCTTGGCAGAATTGTGCTCTCAGAATTTCAGCACTTTTAAATTTTGTGCATAGGATTAGATCAAAGTACAATGCACAGGCTTTGATTTTTCTTTCCATCTTGGTGGGATTAGTTTTTGTAGTACTTTAGTACCTAAAAATCAATGTGTTTTTTGTTTTTGTTTTTTTTAAGTGGGAAGGTATTCTTGGACTGTAGAGGTGTGTTGATGTTGACTGTCTTGGTGTACTTTAGATTCAGCACCACCTGGTAAATTCTCTTTTACAGTTAGAGAACAAATTCCAGTACTGCTTGGCATAATATCCGAGCATGAGCAGCAATGAATTAATGTCGCTCAACACTAAAAGTAACTGACCAGTATTTCTGTTTTAGTTAAGAGAATTATATCTACAATCTGCTTATAAACTATAATATGTATAATAAACACTATCCATTGTCAATAAGCACATCATGCTTCTGATCCTTGAGTTCAGACACCCCCCTGCATTTTTTTTTTGGCACAGTTAAGATAGGGGTGTCAAAGATACGACCACATGCCACATATGGTCTATGGAACATCTGGCCTGTGATGCTGCCTGTGGGTCTTGGACTGGACCCATGCACAGCATGCAGTGTGCATCCTGAACTGGCCTGTGTTTTGTGTGCAGCACACATTGTCCCTGGCCCTACGTGCTACAGTGGCATGTGGGGCCTGAGTTGGTGTATGCACTGAACGTGCAGGACACAGGGCTGGTCTGGGATACCACAGGCCACATGATATAGGGCTCTGTGGGGTCTGGTGAGTTTTGATACCCCTACTTAGGAACTTTGCAGAAGCCAAACGCTCTTTGGAAAAATAAAGTAGTTAATATTTTACCTTTTGCCATTCTAAAAGCAGCAGTTTGATTAGTCCATGTAGCAAGATCTAGGTCACTTAGAAACCAGAACAATGGCACCATTATACCTGCCCAAGAGATGTAATAATGGATACGGGGAAAAATAATCTAATATGTCTTAATTTTATGGAATTTAAATTTAACAGTTGTGTTTTGTTGCATCACAAATCAATATTAAATGACCTGAAAAATCAACTTAATTTGCATTCTAAATTTGATCAGCTAAAATTGGGGTTCAATCTTCATGGTTGCAGCCATTGAACCATAGATGCAAAAGGGTGCATCTCTTCCCTGGGATGTCTTGGATAGTATTTGAAGGGGAAGATTAAGGCACCATATTATGCAGTCTGCTTTGCTTACATTTGTTAGCATGCTGTGCTCAACCACCAACTCTTGGCTGGCACTTCTTGCTTATTGCAGTTTGTAACACTAACCTCCTGACCACAGCCTTTGAGGAAGTGGTGTGTGGGGGCCAGTGCATCAGCTTATTCTGTGTCTGAACAGTGTCTTTCACAACACATCCCTGTCCCTTGACCAGGACATCATAAGAAAATGTTAATTAAGGTTTTTTTCATTGCATGGTATGTTTGTGAGAAATGTAACACCACACATGGTAGCCAACTTAGCGAACAGTTGGAAGATGGCAGAACTGTTTTAGGCAATATATTTAACATGTGGTCTTTATTTATGCATACATACATACTTACTTATAATAATCATCTCCTCCTACACATGCATGCATGCACACATTCACGTGCCCTATGTGGGAAGTTTCTCTACTTGTATTTCCACAAGAGGAAAGGGGCTCTTTGTATCATCTTATTGCTCTCTGCATTAGGGGCTTCTTTCTATAGGGTACTGAAGAGTGTAGTTCTATGGTGCTCAACCTTTTTATCTAGACGGCTGGATTGGTAATGCCTGGTTCATCCACAGGCTGGATTCAGCTGGTGTTTCTGATTCGGTGAGCTTCATAGAGGGAAGAGGGACAGGTCAACCCCAACACAGCCCCACAGGGAATGGAGCCTGACCCAGCCTTGTGGAGAAGGAAGGGGGAATGGCCAGGTCCTGCCGGGGATGAGGGGGCAGGGGGTATGGACAGGTCCCAGCCTGGCTCTTGAGCTTGACCCAGCCCCATGGACACTGGGCTATGGCCCGGCTCCTGGTGGGGTGGGGGGGTGACCTAGCTCTGATCCAGAAATGGGGGTGTGGCCCAGCCCCTTCGAGGAAAGGGTTGCAGCCCACAATGGCCTGACCTGCCATATAGGGCTTGGGGTTTTTGGAATTTGGCACAAGGGAAGTGCCCCCCACCACCAAATTTTCTAACCCGGGGGAGCCTCATAGGCCAGATGCAGTGGCTCTATGGGCCACATTTGGCCCGTGGGCTGGAGATTGAGCACCCCGGTCCAGTTCCAATCCAGCAAAGCACATAAACGTGTGTTTAACTTCAGGTTGTTAGGCTCTATTTGCTGGTGTTTAAAAACTTCACTGGATTAGGGCCAGAGTGCTGGGACCTTGTGGGACAGAGCCTCAGTGTGGCAGAGGACAGAATAGAGCTCTTACTGCTCCTTCTTGAGAGCTTGTCTGTGTCATTCAGTCTGCGTCTGACTGGAAAACTCTCCTTTGTAATATTAAGCAATCTATTTCAAATGAAAAAACGTAAAAATTCCTTTACACTCAATTAATATTTCATGTGGGAGGAAACACCCTCTCTGAAAAATCCTACTGTACCTGTTCAAACAGATTGCTTTGTTTTATTAGGTCTAGGAGGAGTTGTAATGTTGATAACAGCCAATAATTTGAATTTTTTTAATTGGTAGACCACACAAAGATCTAGTTGTTACATATCACACAATCAGCCCACTCATGCTCTCTGCATTGTTAAAACTATAGTAAATTTAAAGTCAAATATTATTTTTATAAGTCAGTGTTACTGTTATATGTACTAAAGAGATTAATGTAATTATTAGCTAAATATACATGTTGGACTTGCTTAATGATATAAATGCATGTAAAAGGATGATGGGATTGTATACTGAATTGTACCAGTATGTATCAGGAAGTAGTGCTACCAAATTCTTCCCTTTTCTAAATCGGAAACAAGTATTTTCTACACCCACGCGTTGTGAACTGAATTTAGATATTACTTTTTTGGGAACAGAGGGGCATACCCTATTGCAGCAAAAATCTGCTCTGTTTTCCTTCCCTATGCCCACTCCACAAAAATCCCAAATTGAATTCTCATCTTTCCTCACCAGTTCCATACAAAACTCACCTCCTGTTTTTGAAGATGCAGGAATGCTTTTTTGGATTCTGGTAACTTTTGTTTGTAGGTCACATGGACAATTTTTAGATTTTACTTTTTCATCTTCTGTGTTTTCATGTGAAATTACTGGGATAAACACTATGCTGATTTCTACTACTTGGTTTTTTAAATTTACCAGGAAATCAAGCAGGTAAAAATGAAGCCTGACCACTTGCTGAATACTAATCAGGGGTGTGAAAAAGATGGTGTCAAACTCTGAAACAGAACTGTTCATACAGTTACATGGCAATGTGTGTATTGTCATGATGATCAACTAGCTAAAGATGATGTGTTGTATTGTCTTGCTTCTTTGTAACTCGAGCAGTTGTGTTTTGAGTCATATTTTACAAATGCTAGTAAAGGGATTTTTTCCAAGCTCTCCCCTTTTGCAATAAAGCAGATATAGAGAATTAAATGTCTTGTGGCGAGTTGTTTTATCTTTGTGATCCTGATAGAAATAAAAAGCCACCTCCTCACTATCCCACTTTCAGCATGCTTTCAATTTTAACACACCAGATGAATTTTGAAGTTTATGATGTTTGAAATCAAGACTAATGAATGAGGCAGTAGAGTTATATTCACTTGCACAGTATTGATATGGGTCTAGACCAATCTAATCAAAACCAGAATAGGACTCTTCTTTATGTTTAAGTTATTGCAAATAGGTGTAATTAAATCCCTTTGAAAGATTGATAATGAGATATGTAAATGTCCTGTTTTAAGATCTACATTGAAAGTATTAATGTCAATTTAAGAATTCCTATTAAAATGCAGATTTTATGTGGATATATGCTATGTTTAATATCCAGTTTTGGTTTTAAATGTACTTTATTCAAGTGGAGAATGAAGGTTCTTTGTGGGGCTCCTCTGTGTTCTTGTGAAAGTGCACAAAAATATTTTACTATTTTTCCTTCTGCCAGCTAGGTCAGTGGAAAGAGAAGGAAAATGGCTATGGTGTTCCTGCCGTTCTATTTCTTCTGTCAAATAGATGGCAGCAGAGTGTTACAGACAATGGTGCAGCTGGGTCCTATAATTGTAATGAAAGACGAGTGACACTATAAGCTATCAACTGCAGCCTTGTATAACTTGTACTTAAACATAAAATAAGAAAGAAAGCTACTATTGATAATGAAAGACCATAGAAGATGAAGGGTATGAGATGCTATAAAGTACTGAATTTCTGGACTAGTCTCAGTTGGGAAAACTTAATCTTTAAAGGTATGTCATTCACTCATGCAACATGATTCAGATCAGCTAAGATAATATGTATGTCAAAAGAGACACAAAAAGGGAAAGTGTTCACAAGTTGCAACTGAAAGTTATGAACTGCTGCCTTGGGGTACTGT
Source organism: Alligator sinensis (assembly GCF_000455745.1). NCBI lineage: Eukaryota > Metazoa > Chordata > Crocodylia > Alligatoridae > Alligator > Alligator sinensis. The sequence continues at coordinate 2,617,139 of NW_005842023.1, read as the reverse complement.
AGGAGTTGGCCTTCACGTGTGTTTTAGTGAAGCAAGTTATAGAAAGGAAATGTCAGTCCCCGAATCAGTCAAGCATTCTTTGGGAACATTTGCTCAATTGTCAGCATTTTTTAGAAACAGAGAAGCAGTCTATTATGCCACAATCCCAAAATTAGATTTGCCATTCAAATGGCTTCAATAATGCCCCTTCAGGATAAGTGTTGAATTAATAAAAATGCTGCAGAATCTTACTGTTCATTTGCAGACAAAATTAATGGCTACAGAAGAGGTTCATTTGAATACTGTGTATGAGCTATTGAATACTTGTTTGTACCTGGAGTTTTAGTAAGATTATTCCCAAAATATAAGGTGAGATCGTGGCCCCAGTGACGTTCAATTAACTTCTGTGTGGGGCCAGGTTGTTGCACTTACAACGAGGAGAAATTTTAGAATCTACCAATTAATTTTAGTTCTAGTATAGGAACTGGTAGCTTCTAATAAATTGTAAAGATAAAGGACAAATTGAAAAAGACATTAACAAGGAGAATGTTGTTGTTGCATTTGTGTCACAAAGCTGAAAAGAAATTAACTCAGGGCAACAGTTTATTGTTACTAAACAAATTAAGGATTTTATTTCTGGTAAGATTGTTAATATTGCCATTCAGGTTATGCGTGTGTTTCACCTCTTATTTTCCTGTTGAACCTTATATGGCTTACTTTTCATAAACAGACTTCTTTTTATTAAATTGCTTTCAAGGGTGTATATAGCAACTTAATAAAGGTTGTATCTGGTGAGTATGTATTGTGACAGTAACTTTTCACATAAGGTTTTTCCCCTATTAAATCTGACATTCTAACAATTCCTAGCCCTAGCTGGCAAGTTTAAAACTAACTGCCCCCCCACCCTTTTCCCCCAGTTCACTCTTCATGTTATAAAGGGGTATTGAATATTTCATTCTGAAGTGTTATAATTTATACTAGCTGATACTTAAAAGTGAGAGCCGAAGGGAGCATACATTTATAGGGCTGTAAGGTGGTTTTTAACATTTTTCATTGTATACTGTAAGAGTGCTAAAATTGGTTAATTCTGGATGCTTGTGTTTTGATTATGATTGAATTGCTGTTTACTGCATCAGTAGGTCTGTGTATTTACAATATTTTTATAAAATGAAATATGGCAACATGTTGTTGGAAAAAAAACCCATTTAATAAAACATACAGCATATAATTCTGTTCAACCCTGGCAAAGCACTGAATGTGTCTGGATTAAATGCATGTAGTGTATGATGGTATCCTGCTCCTTTCTTTTTTAACTTTCTTATTATCTACCATTTATTCCATATTTTAAAAACTATTATAAATAAAGTATTTTTTGTCTTTTGGTGAATGCTTAAGACTCCAAAGCAAGAATGAAGTTTGAAATCATGCCATACTTGCATGCAAATAGTAATGGGGTTGCTCTGATACTAGATGGAAACCTGTAAGTGCGTACAAGTATATAGCAATACATGGATTACAGAAGGTCAATATCAACACAGGTAGTAGAACAAGCATTGGTAACAGTCTCGGCTGGTATATTGGATTCGTTAATAACATTTTTTCTAAAAGTATATCACCTGACAATTTTTTGTATCCTATTAAGCAAGTATTGCCAACCCTTACTGAACTAAAAACTAATTGAAATCAGTGGGGGGGTTTGTTCACTGAATGAGGACATCAGCTTGAAAATATTATTATTATTAATAAACTAAAACAAAAATCCTACTTTTTTGCACTGTAGAATGTACACTTTTGTAAATATTGTAAAATTTTTCTTTATGGGGCAGTTACATTTTTGTGATATTCCCCCCCCCCCTTTTTTTTTTTTGGTGACTAAAATCAGCTTCATTTTCTGTGTTTAGGAACTTACTCCTGTGGTTTGTACCTTTTAAAATACGTGGATTCATCCCTTCAGCTTCCATGATCCATGGAGGTGTATTACAGTATAACGTGTAAAAAAACATTATATAGATTTTACATGTGTGCAACAGTTGTAAATAAACCACTACTACTACTACTATTATATGCATGCAGAATAATTGAATATTTTACCAGCTTTAAAAGTTTTGCAGTTTTTTAATACCATAACTATAAAAAAACATTTTATTAGACCAAACTGTCTCAGTGAAACACATCTGAGACTACAGAACCTGTAATGATGAACTTCTGTAAGTTTAGTGATAAAAGTGCAACTTTACATTGAGGTATCTTCATTGACATATTGTTGTCTGAGCATTGGTTGCTTTTTTTTTTTCTTTGAAAGTTTTTAAGGGAGTGAAGATGAAACAATAACAGGTTTTACATTCAAAACTGTACACTTGTATTGATTTATAGCTAATGTTGCTTTTTATGTCTGTCTTATACTTTTAAGCATTTAAGGTTAGGCATTGTTTGTACAATTTTACCCACATTTCAATAAAATATCATGAAGAAATGAGACAAAAATATTAAGTGTGATTTTTGGGATCTATGAACCTTAGCATTAACTTCGTATTGGCTTCTTTTCTAGAATATACAACCTATACCCCTGAGAATATTTTTAAAGCATTTATTGTTTACGTGGTCCATGCAAATTATTCTTTTATATGTATTGGTGTCAATTTTGAGTCATGTTTATCAATACAGCTATTTGAATCAGAAATCAACAGATCGAATATACAACTTTTTGTTTCTGTTTTAAAGGAGGAAAAAAAAATCTAGAAATTATTTTGAGTTGAAGAAATACCATGTTAGTACCTTGAAATTCATTAAGCATAAAAAAAAATTGGTAAGGCCATTGTGGTTTATTTTCCTGAAAGAAGGATCAAGGACACTTTATCACTTTGAAGAATTAGGCCTGTAAAAGGAAAAATATCAGTAGATATTTAGTTTTCAAAGAAGTTGAAAATGTACTTTGTAGCAGGGAGTTGAAAGAACATTTTTTTTTGTTAATACAGGTCATTGTCTGAAAGACCCTATGCTCTCAAAATTTCCCTGAGTTTTATCCTGGTTATGTTTCACATCCTTGTGAGTCGTCTTGAGAAGTTAAATCAGGCTTTCTGACCATATCCTTGGGCTCAAAGAGAGTTTAGGCAGAACAAAGATAGGATTGGACCATAAGATAATTTTCTTTCTTACTCTTATTTTTATCACTAACAGCACTTTCCTATTTCGTTATGTTTTCATTTAAGTTTTATTAATATGTTGGTTTGATTATTTTGCAGTGGATGTTTGTAGAGCTTCATTTTTCTAACAACTAAGCAACAGCATTTTCATTTGTGACTAGCATTCTTTTATGATGGTGCTTTCATGATGATGCAGTTTCACTGGCAGTGCATCAAAACAACAGATAAACTATAAAACAAGGTTATAAAGCTAACTCCAAGGATGCTAAAATTTTAACAGTTTCAAGATTTAATATACATAGTATTTTTCCCAAAATTTTGATTTCTAAAGTGTTTTTCCCCGCCCTTGTATAGATCAAGTTGTAAGTTTTGTGCTTTTCAGATTTTATATGTTGGTGTGATACTTGTCTTCCCTTGATTTTTTTCTGTCTCTAAAAACTCATTGTGGCAAAGAACATCCCTGGTAAAAAATGATGTATTTTAATTACAGGGCATATGCAACCTTTTTATTTAGTTAGCTGGGCAGTAAAGTTTAAATGCAGAGCTCTAAAAAATGTTCTTGAACACATTGCATACATTCAGCACACGTGAGCACATGGTGTTATAAAAGATTCACTAAATCCCTTCCGTTAACTCTTTTAAATGCCAATGCATAACACCCCCCAAAAACAAAACAAAACAATAAGCTTCACTGTGACATGAGTGGAGATGGGGGAAGATGCATTTTTAATATTTGTTATTCTTATGCTTTCTCAGTAATGCCTTTCCTTTTTACATGCAATTTATAGTAGCAGTTATATCATGAATTATCTGAAATATAGCTGAAATATTTTTCAAAAGGTGTAAACAATTCCTAACCAAATTAATTTACAATGTAAGAAGCAGATAAGCATGGGCTCTGTTTAGATAAACTGTACAGAACTTTTATTTTTGTTAAATACAGTTTTGCTGAACTTGGTTGTGGTATTTCTAACCAGAGGTAATATGACTGACTGTGAGAGAGAGATCTAATTCTCTTAAATTACTGGAAATGGTATTTCGTGTTGGAGGTTTTTTTCTTAGCTTAGTAATACCAAGTCTGATTTTTATAAAGGGTATTATGAACATCTAATTGTTTCTAGGTGTCATGCATTATTCTAACACAGTTGAACAGTTCTGTATTTTACAAGTCATCATCACTAAATGTTACAAATTCATTGAATTTGTGTTGATGTACTTTGGTGTGGGTAACTTTTATTATTAAAAAAACTTGCATTCATAGGATGTGTTCTTTAAAAATGGATGCTAAATATCAGATGCTAATTAAGATTTTTTTTAAAATCAGGTGTCGGTTTAAACTAATAAATGAATGTTGATGATCCAGGGAATCTCACACTATTTAAAATTGTTTAAATTGTGTAAGTACTTTATTACTCGTAATTCATTGCCTTTCATTTGTAGTAAAAACACTGAGCTAATATTCCCCTATAAATATTAACATAAGGTATTCTTTATTTATTCTAAATAAATCAAAGCATATGACTTGTGCTTCCCTCTTAAACGTAAAATAAATCATGGAAAATCTGATGTTTAGAACCAAATACTGTTAAATTCAAAACTTCACAGCGATAATATGCAATTGATCAATACTAAGAATTGATGATATTTTGTCAGTGTAGCTTTAGGAATCTAAGAATAGCAATGCTGTTGCTATTTAAAGCTTGAACATATATAGAACAGTACCTGACATCAATATCTATTTTGTATTCCAAAAGGCCAGTTTATTTTCATTTATTTCTTTAAACTAAAAGCTTCAAATAGAAAAGTAGGGAATGTACTACCTTTTGAAAAATCATAATATAGTGAGAACCCAGGGATAAAGCAGGATTATGTGCTATACATTACCCTTTTTGTCAATAAATATAGAATACAGTTGACTTCTGTAAGTAAGTGTTAACATCAATGATGTATTACATATGTATATTTTCTGGAACATGGTAATACAATCACAAAATGCATCATTAACAAATAGAAGCATGTAGTTTTTCAATAGCAGCCAACGGAAATAGTTCTGAAGTGATAAAAGTGGCTGATGCAATGCATAGAAAACATTGGTCTTAATGCCAGCAAGCAGTTGCACCTAATGTGCAGTGTAACCTAAAAATTTGATGCGTTTTGTTTTTCTGTTTTTTTTTAAATCTGTAACTATTTTGTTTTTTCATTGCTTCAAATGCCACATAAAATAGAAATGGCACACATTGTGTTAACATTTAGGAAAGGGATTATGTTTGATCACAGGAACTATTTTTTTCCATTTTTGTTTCAAGTATAATGCAGTAATAGTTTAATTACATTTACAAATAATTTTTGGTCTTACAGAGTGGCTTCTCTTGACTATGCTAAAATTTAAAAGGACAAAGCGGAAGAATAGTTGGTTATCATCAGATCATTGCTTACATGAAACCAAGTTCTGCTTTATTATTAATATTAATTACATTAATATATATGAAGAGAGTAGGAATATAATGCAAGTGCTTCCAGACTACAACCATTAAGGCCTTACACAATGAGGCCTTGCTCTTGATTGCGACACATTGTCTTAAACCACAGTGTTATACTGTAAAGATGCAATATAATTAAAATAAAAAAATTAAAATTGGAAATATGATACCTTTAATATAAATTTATTAAGTTACTTCCATATGTTAAAAATGAGTAATATATGTCTATTTAAATGGAAGTATTGATTGATGACTGAACTATTTATTATTTTTTCAAAAGGCTTTTTGAAACTATATAGTAGTTTTTTGTTTGTTTTTTGATCAGCATAGCATTATAGTTGCTGATCCCTGGTCTCTGTATAAACACTATTGCATGCCTTCCCTAACTTTCAGATATTGATGGCACATCTGGATAAATCAGTTTGTTTGGAATAGAAATCAGAATGGTTGCATTTTCTGAAGTGGACTTTTATTACTCATTAAGACTTTGTTCATTAATATGTGACAAAATCTTAATAAGAAATTTGTTTTCATTAGTGTCTTAATGAGTGGTACTGATGTAAAGGATGATGCATTTTAAACAGAAACACTGATGAATATTCATACAGCTGCTTCTTAATAAATGAACCATTGTTAATGAAGGGGGGTTTTTTGCATTTTTATTTCAGTGATGACTAGATTAATATTGTATTATATATTTGGAATGAAAACTGTATTAACAAGTTAACATCACTATAGCTTACATGATGAAAGACGAGAGCAATATGCACTTTCTTAAACCATTGACCAACAATTTCAAAAGGATCACTGATTTGTAATATCTCTTTCAAGACTCTGATAACTATATTTTCCATAATCTATTGGCACAAGTGAAATATTTAATTTTATCATTTATTCATTTAAAAAGTTATACTTAAGAAAAAGAGAGGGTTTACTTACCATATAATGAAACTTTTGAAGCTAGTGCCTTATTAATCATTTTAAAAGTATAAATAAAATATTTTGTTAATTATTAGTAGTCTCAGGTTTTTCCCTCTGTTTTCCTCTAGCCTTACTAGGAAAGCTCTTATGCAGGAGGTGCATGAAACTATTCTGAGGTAGTGATGGTAGTAAAAAGAAAGTTCAATTTACTGTTTTACTAAATTCTTTCTCCTCTTAGGTATCACACCCACATGCATATTTAGCTATGTTCTTATAACATTTTCTGTTGCTTTTGCAGCATGAATGAATTACTTGGAATCTTATCAAAGCTTCTCCTGCTTATTAATATTGCTAAAGATTTCAAATTATTTGTCATAGCATACTGGTAAATGCAGTGGTAACAGTATCAGAGATTGTAGTGGATTTAATAGTAATGAAACACTGAACTTGTGAAGAAAAGTACAAAAGTCAGACTGAGTATATTTGTTTATTTCATCCTTTTTTTCTTCCTGCCACTTTTGGAGTGAAAGCTTCCACCTCTCTTTTTTTAAGCATGGGGAATATGTAAAAATGTTATACTTTGCAACTGATTTAAAGGATTTTTTACTAGAAACGTCTATTCCCACCTCTTAATCTTCAGGTAGCTCTTGAAATACAGGCCAAACTTTATCTGTGGGTCAGTGGATAGTGGATACAACTAGCTATAACAACATGTAAAAAATACAAAATATACAGATAATAAAACAGGTCAGAATTTTTTTAACATTATGATTTCCTAATTGAAATTTCTGGATTTTCTTATGAATCATGTTTGTAGCTTTTGCAAAAGCTTTAGCTGATAAAAAAATCCAGTGATACATGGGATTAGCACACAAATTACATGTACGTCACCTCAGTTACCTTTTATTATCTTGATGTTTTAACATAGCATCTGTAGGACTTGCCCCAACTATTTCTCAGATCACTACTCCCTTCCATAACAGCTGTGTTGTTTGGGATCATGAAGGTGTTGATGAGTAGTGATGTGATTTATAAGTGGTGAGATACATCAAGCTGCTATAAAAGTTCTGTAGGTTCTGATTTTTTATTCCTGGAAGAGACATGGGCCATAGGCCATGCCATTTTCAGTAATATGTGCAGAACTCATTTCCTTGTATAAAATCTCTCTTGCACACAAACATGCAAGATCCTGTGAATTACTCCACTGTGACTGTGTACATGAGAGAGAGTTTTTAAATGCTTATTGTAAAAATACTAAAAACAGAAAGGTGAAAGTGCGGAAGTGTGTGCACCCCCAAATCTCCACCCCACTCCGATGCCAGGAGCCAAGCATGAAACACTTGTAATAAACCACACCAGAGATTGACACCCTCTCCGCCCTCCCCTCATGGGGTTACACACTTTGGACTAGATGTCTGTCTTTCATCAGAGTGCCCCTTGATGGTCCAACACAACCCAAAGTGGTCCAAATTCTGTTGCAAGGTGAAGTGTCCAAACTTAACTGAGATATACAGACCAAGAAGTGGAGGATATGGAGGCACTGTCAGAGGCCAGAGGTGGCCTCTGCGAGTTGCTTTCTGCAGCTTATCATGGTCATAATTTTGGCCTGGCCCAGCAGAAAATTGGCCAGGCAGATCACACTCCCTTCAGCTGCTTGGGACAGGATAGGGAAGAAGTATACAGTCTTAGTGAAGTCCAAGTCCAGAGCACCAGAGAGGTTGCTTAGGTAGCAAATAGTAGCCACAACTGGAGGCAGTTCAGGAAGGCATGGAAGGGAGTCTCTTCCACCTCTTTCTTACAGAAAGGGCAGGCTGCACCATAGGTCTGTGTGTGTGGACAGGTGTCCATTGCGAGAGAGGGAGGCATTGGTGCCATTTCAATTTTAAATAACTGGGAGATAACCATATGCTGTGATGAATGCAGGCCATCAGTACATGTATGTGCATGTGTAAATGTACAGGTATATGTGTATGTTGTATAGGTTTGTGTGCATATATTTATATATACAGTATACATATATATGCTTCGCTCCTCATGTACACACATTAGGTGTTTATGTAGTGTATAGTATTTCTCCATACACATATTAGGTGTTATATTGTGTATAGTATATCTATCTATACTTTGTATATGTTGTCATGTTACTTTGTTGGTGAAAGTACCAAAATGCAGAATACGAGTGCTGCAGAAGTGGAGTTCTGGATAGTTGCTTAGGCTCTTTCTGCCTCTCATGATAGTACCTGCTTATGTATCTTACCCTTATATTGCTGATTAGTACTAATGGAATAAGATTTTACAATCTCCAAGTGATATTTTTTAACCAGTAAACTTTGGTACATGACTTGCAACTTGCTCCTGAATTTCATGTTGCTTAACCATACATGTTACCTTGCTGTACAACTAAAGGCACTTACACAGAATACCCAAGGTCTCATCATGATGGCTTATTTCCATGTGAAAATACAGCCCTGGTACAAATTGATTTTTTTAGGACCTCCCTTGCCTCCTTCCCCCACATCAAGTTAGGAACTGGCCAGCCTTCAGCAACTGAAACGGGACATAGCTTGCTTCCTTTGTATTTTTCCACTGTTGTGTCTGTGCCTTCATCCCTGTTACTCCTTGTGATCAGTCTGCCAGCTGTTTTCCTGGATGCCAGGTGTTTATGCCCTTGTATTGTAAGCAGGGTTCAAATATCTTTTTTTAACCAAATTTTTTCAGGTTTATTCTGACCAGGCTTTGAGATGGCATTACACCTGACTACCATCCCCAGCATCATTTAAACTTTTGCTAAAATCTGTAAAACTGCACTTTTGTTGACTGTAGGTGACCTAGTGGTACATTTTTTCTTACTGCAAATGAGACTGTTACTGAAAAATAGGAGAATCCTAGACAAAGATATCTGAGTGCATATTTAAAGTATTTATGTTGAGACTGACTACCAGTCTTAAATTCAGCTCACAGAATGCCAGTGATTTGTGTAAAGCCAAATGAGCTCCAATAATAATACTAATAAAGTATTATAGTGGTACTAGATCCATGATGCTAGTATACTTTTTGTGTTCTAGGAACTCCGATATTTATCTCTCTGTTTTTTAAAACTGCCTAGAAAAAACTCATACTTTGGCTTTTGTGTGAAAAATTTGGACTTCACAAAGTGATAACGACTTTAGAGCTATGATCAGTCATAAGCTTTCTTGTTAGCACTATCCAGTCAGGATGCAGCTGTTCCCCAGGCTAAGGGAGACGTATTTATTTTACTTCTTGTTATCACTAAAACTTTTAGGCTTATTTCCTCTCTAGGGGAGACCTATGTTTCTCATTGAAGTTTCATAGACACATGGCACTTCACATCTTGGGTCAGATCAGGAGTGCATTTTTTCTGTATTCTGTACCCCAGTGGTCAGTGCCAGGTGCTTCAGAGGAAGGAATAAAGGAATTTCAAAAAAATTGATATATGTGTCTCCAATGGAAAATAGACCTGTTTACTATTGTACTATATAGTACATAGGTAGCAATAATTTGCTTAGTGAGAGTTGAGATGCATTGGTTTCTTTTTAGGGTAAAACATAGACATCAAGTTGACAAATCTATTTGTATACTGAATAGGATAATGTTAGCACTGAATATAGAGCAGTCACAGACCTAAATACATCTAGCATAGAGCCAGCTGGCATTTCTGTCCCACTTCAAAATAGTATCCTGACTAACGTGCTGTTAAGTAAAGTACTCTTGTTAACCAGTAACTCTTTATTATATAGCATTTAGCTATTTATAAATGCTTTCATATAAGCTTTCCAGTACTGTCTGAAAGTTTGGTAACTTGTTGTGGCTGTATAAATGTCACTGCTACAGGCTTTGTAAATAATAGGGGAAGAATTTCCATAGAGCTACCTATCCTACTGAGGTCTGTTGACATGCAGGGAATTACTTTAAAAGTTGATCCGATCAAAATCAGGTTTTGGCACCAGAGTGTTTAGGACAACTCAAAAGTCTAGAAAGTGAATGAAATTCCTACAAGCCTTGCTTGATTATAACTGGATGTGTCTACATGAGATGCTTGACTTAGCAGCAGACTAATTTTCTGTACAGCAAGGTGTCACCATCTATACATGCGCAGCAGTTAAGGCACAGTAGACTAATTTACTGTACTGCTGGATAGTCCCATCAGATACAAGTGGTATCCGGCAGCATAGTAGATTACTGAGCTTAAATGCACATGTAGACGGTGATGTTGGGATTAGTTTACTCCAGCTCAAATTGAGTTGGAGTATATTCAGTTGCATTAATTGCATGTATAGATGCACCCACTGTGTTTTAAAAATAACATGTTAGGAACAAATATATTCTAACTTGATCTTGCTGAAATCTAGCAAAGGGACACTGATCTTTTTAAATGAAAGGAAAATCCTACCAAGCTGTTAATAGTTTTGAATTACTCTAGTGCAGCCAAAATACTGAAGCAGCTATAGTAGAAGAAACTGATGCCCACTGAATTATTTTAGGGACTATAATCACTGACTACCAACTGTTTGATTCTGTTCATTTGTTTAGTGTTAAAACCCCTCAACACTGATACAGTGAAACCAAGACTAAGGGGTAACTCTGTGTATCGATTACAAAAAGTTTTATAAAACTACTTTGAGATGCATTATTTATGGATTTATTCTGAAGTCTGCAAGGGAAGTTTTAATTTAGATACATACACTACTAACCATAACCATCTGTAAATTAGGTGACTCAACTATTATGTTTTGAATCACAATCCTTTGCTGTTGCAGCCTGGGGAGGTGTAGGGGGCAAATCCTGATCACCTGGTGCAAGTAGAACCAGTGAATTAATCTGAGTGAAATGGAGACAATTTGGACCTTGGTTAAAAAATGGAGGTGAGAAAGATGAAAAACCAAATGTTTTTTGGGGGATTTTTTGGATTTGGAGCTCAGGGTGTGTTTACTGTAGTTTAGGGAGGGGCAGTAATCTGAAATCTGGTCAGGGTAAAATTTGTCTCCTAAAGTTTTTTTCGTATGTTACACCTGCCCCAGAGAAGCCAGCCCGATTGTTGTTGTTTTATAATTGCATTTTCTGGTTGGTTTGTTTGAGTTTTTTTTAAGGTGGCCGCATCACCTTTTAGAGAAAGTAGCAAGGAAATATACTTTGTTCTACTGCACATTTCTGATGTGTGAAATAACTTATAAGCATCAAGGATACACAGAGTTATTCCTGTGGTTTGGACAGCATTTGATTGATTGACTGAGTTGCCATGATCAGACTTCTGATTTGGGGGCTTTGTGTTGTTTCATCAGTGCACATTAAAAGCAAGCCGTAGCAGCTAAATGTTTTCTTGATCTTCTGTACAGTAAACCAGGAAACAATTTAGTTGGCGGCACAGAGGTGGACTGCAGTATGAAAATGAAATAAGATAAAGCTCCCTATGGAGAAGCAGTCCACATTTTACACCCTAAGGGGATGAATGCTGATACCATACATAAAGCACTTCTTTATGAAATCCTGGAATTTTAAAATATTTATTATGGCACTGTATTATGGCTAAATTACATAATAAATATGTTGTAATTTCCTCCTTTCTCTGCTCTCAGTATGCCTGATAATTCAATCTTAAACAAAATTCTGCAATGATTCCTACACTGACATTACATTGTGATATTAATGCAGCTACAATTGAATTACATCAATAGAAATGTATAACAAAATTGAAAACTGAAAGAAAAAGGAGCAAAATCTTAGGTGAGGGTACAGTATTCTGATCAGTCGAAAGAACATATTCTAAGGGTTAGAAGATCTGTGTTTTAATTCCTCCCTCGGCTACTAACTTGCTGTAAAAACTTGGATAAAATCATGTATTCACTCAGCTGCTTCTGTCCATTGGGAATGCCAGAACCTATAGTACAGTATATCTTTTTTTAATTTATTTGAGATTCTCAGTTTAGAGATGCTGTGGAAATTTATGCTATATAAAACATTTACCTGAGAAAAATCAACATGTTATTGCAAACAGCATATGGACTTCAGAATAGGCAGACAGACATGGCACAGATGCATGTACATTATTCTTGGCATACGAACAAGCTCCTTGGAAACTCTTCAAAATTGGTTCTTTTATTTCATTAAAATGTAACGTACACATGTTTTTGGTGATCTATTTGGAAAGTATAAACACTGTTAAAGGCTAGTGCAGGTATTTTGGCAAATGGCTTCTCTCCCTTTCAGATTATTTTTGGGAACTTTCTAATTTCTTTCCAGTAGCCATTGTACTACAAGAGGGCAGCCCTTAAGCTATTGGCAAAATTGCAAATAAAGCGTTCAGTGGAACAAAATGTAGGCTTGTCTTGATCTAATAGACACCATGTATTATGTTGGTCTTGCCTAAAATTGTATCTTGACCAAAATGGAAGTACTTTACAGTGTTTACAAAACCTTCTTAAAGTTCTCTGAAAATAATCTGATAATCAGTAGAGAACAAAAGATGAGCAATAAAAGAATTATTCTTTTAATATCTGGTATACTTAGTGTGCATAAACATTGAAAGAAGAGAAACAGACCTAAAGAACATAAC
>NW_005842023.1:2598973-2604014 GCF_000455745.1 Alligator sinensis | reverse complement strand
CCCCTCCCTGCGGAACTGGACCTGGCAACCTGTCTATTTTGTTGTATTGCATATACTTACCTTACCTGAGTAGCCATTTTGTGCTTCACAATCTAAGCTTTCATTGCAAAAGAAGTAGTAAGGACTAAATTCACTGGTTCTGCAGATCCATTTTGTACTAAAGACTGCAAAGTGGAGATGACCGACTACTGGAGAATTCCACACCTAAGCACCTCTGCTGCCTCCTGTGCCAGAGCCGCCCTTTCCCCTCCCTCGCTTCCAGCATAAAAGTGTCGGGGCCGAGGGGCTGTGGCCAGCAGCCCGGGCACGTGAGCCGGGGAAGTCGGCACGGTGGATTAGAATTAGGCACTAACACGTGGAGGTTGATTAAAGATTATTTTACTTACACCGTAGATGGTCGCGGTGCAGGCAGGAAAACTTGCTTGAGTTACAGTTACAGACAAACACAAGTGGAGTTTGCTAGGCTCCACCGAAGACACACGAGTGGAGTTTGCTAGGCTCCAACACGATGAGAGCTCTCTGAACCGATACGAGAGTCCGAGCTGTGACTCTCAACAAGCGCGCAGGGCAGGGGTACATCAAGGATCGTCCAGTGACGGGGAGAGACTCTTGATGGGTGATCAAGCCACTGGTCGGCTCTGACACGCGTGCAGAGGTTGCTAGGCTCTACCACGTGGCCCAGAGTTCTCCACGAGATGGATGCGGAGTCCTCCTAAATGAGGTCCTCCCCGGAGATCTCCAACTTGGGCGGAAACTGCTCAAGCCTCTTATACGGCTAGCAAGCCAATCGCTAGTCGCCACGTGGGAATAATTTAGAAATAGCCAATAATGGGGAACAAATTTACATGCAAGCGGTGGGAACTCCTTTGCACCGAGGTTTTCTCTCTGCAGCTGAGAATTGCACCGTGCAAAGAAAGTTCCATGTGGTGGGAAATAATTCTGCAGTGCAGAAGCGCGCACACAATCATTGGGTAATGACAAAAAGGAGAAAGAAGATGGTCCTTCAAAAGCAGTCTTAGCCCCTCTTGACTTTTTGCAGGACCAGATATGATATCCTTTGTACTCCTGTTTGAAACCTCCATTGAGAAAGTTGGAAGAAAGAAGAACCCATCCCTCTGTCCATGTAAAGGTCTGCTGTCCATATAAAGGTCTGTTCCTAATACTTCTTCACATGGCACTATAGGATTTTGATGATTCAGATGCATTTACCATTCTGCTCTGAATTCCTAATTGCAGTTAGTAAGAAAATGGGGGGCAGGGATGACCCATGCTAAAGAAACAGAAGTTGGAATTCTTATTTCCCCAGGAGTGCAGTGTGCAAGTGGTAAGTCACCAAGTTGTCTAGGGTAGGGGTGGGCAAAATACATCCTGTGGGCCATGTCTGGCCCACCAACTGACTGGATCTGGTCCATAGTTCCTGTGGTGCTCCACATGGGGCTGAGCCCAACCATTCCCACTGGGGCAGCCCATACTGCGCTTCTACCCAGGCCTGCTGGCCCAGGCCCCAAGCAGTATGCGGCTGTTCTGGTCCCTTTGCATCCATCAGGAGCTGCCCAGTTGAAGCTGCTCCCTGAATCCACCCAGAGCAGCATAGTGGGAGCAGGAGCCATGGCTGGAGGCGAGGGGAGCAATGCAGCAACCAGCTGGCTGCAGCTACTCCAGGAACAGCCCCATCAAAAACTGTGTACACTGACTGGGGCCCAGGCCAGCAAGGCTGTTCTGCTCCCCTCACTTCCAATGGTGGCTCCTGCCCTTGCTATGCTGCTCTGGGCTTCAGTGTGTGGGGCTCTGGCTTCAGCTCTTAGCTGCCTTCTACCCACTCTGCCCACTTGGCATAATGAGCAGCCACCTGTGGGTGGGTGGAAGGTGGCTGGGAGTTGGAGCTAGATCCCTGCGTGCTGTGGCAGGAGCTGCCTGGCTGAAGCTCCCCCCCTCACCCAGAGTGGTGCAGCAGGGGCAGAAGTGAAGACAACAGAACAGACCCACTGTCCCAGACTCAGCCCCTGGCTAGTGCACAGCTTCTAGTGGGGCTGTTCCTAGTGTGGCTGCAGCCGACAGGGTGCTGCTGTGCTCCCCTCCCCTCCGGCTGCAGCTCCTCCCCTTGTTCCTGCCCCTACTATGCTGCTCTGGGCACGGGAAGATTCAGCCAGGTGCCTCCCTCTGGAGGTGAGGGGAGCAGAGCAGCACCTGAACAGCTTAAGACACTGGGAATAGGCCCACCAGAAGCTGTGCGCTGGCCAGCACCAGGCCTAGGGCTGGATTGACAGGCACGGGTGGGAGAATGGTGTGTGCTGCCCCAGGTGGAGCATAGCTTCACTCACAGCACTGTGGGGCAGCCATTGACCAGGTGAGCTCTGCTGCATGTGCCCCCTGCCTCCCCATTCTTCCCTTTTCCCACCCCCAAATGGCTCCTGGGACCTAGCTCTCTGGCAGCTCTCCCTCCCCCACATGCACAGGCACACCCCACCACACACACACACCTGTACACTTCTCCCCACCACTATTAGGCAGGGTGTGCAGGGAGCAGTTTGTGCTAGTCCCACTCTCAAAATCTGGTCCCTGCCTGCCAAAGCCCCGTAGGGAGTTTTGGTGAGTTGTTTTGGGGGTAGGGTGCTGACTCGACTCACAACAGCTTATCAAAACTCCGTGTGTGGCCTTTGGGCCCAAATAATTGCCTACCCCTGATCTAGTCAGACAAGTTGGCAACTCTAATACTGTACTTAATTGAACAGAAAATGACCCTAATTATAAGACGGCCCCTTAGTAATCAGATTGTATATATGGAAAGTGGCTCAGCGGGGAACACTTCGGTAAACTAGGTCACAAAAAGGAAGCTTATAAGTGTAAACTTGGACAGACATCTAGGGAGGAGTATAAGAGCAGTGTTCGGGCATGCAGGAATGAAGTCAGGAAGGCCAAAGCGCAGTTGGAGTTGCAGCTAGTAAGGGACATAAAAGGTAACAAGAAGGGTTTCTATAAGTATGTTGGCAGCAAGAGGGGGATCAGGGAAAGTGTGGGTCCCTTACTGAGTTGTGGAGGCAACCTTGTGACAGGATGCAGAAAAGGCTGAAGTGCTCAATGCCTTTTTTTACCTCAGTCTTCATAGGTTAGGTCAGCTCCCAGACTGCTGCACCTGGCAGCATAGTTTGGGGAGGAGTTGAGCAGCCAACAGTGGCAAAAGAACAGGTGAGGGACTATTTAGAAAAGTTGGATGTGTCCTTGGGGCTGGGTGGGATGCACCTAAAGGATGTTGAAAGAGTTGGCTGATGAGATTGCAGAGCCACTGGCCACAATCTTTGAAAACTCATGGCAATCAGAAGAGATCCTGGATGACCAGAAAAGGGCAAGCATAGTGCCCATATTTAAGAAAGGGGAAAAACAGGATCCAGGGAACTACAGACTGGCCAGCCTCACCTCAGTCCCTGGAAAACTCATAGAGCAGATCCTCAAGGAATCTATTTCTAAGCACGTGGAGAAGTAAGTGATTAGGGAAAGTCATGCCTGACCAACCTGATTCTTTTCTATTATGAGATGACTGGCTCTGTGGATGTGGGGAGACCAGTGAATGTGGTATACCTTGATTTTAGCAAGACTTTTGATAGTCTCCCATAACATTCTCTCAGGCAAGCTAAGGAAGTATGGGCTAGAAGAATGGACTGTAAAGTAGATTGAAAACTGGGTGGAGCATCAGACTCAGAGGGTAGTAGTCAATGGCTCAATGTCTAGTTGGCAGCCAGTATCAGGTGGAGTGCATGAAGGGTTGGTCCTGGGTATAGTTTTGTTCAATGTCTTCATCAACAACTCCTCAGAGTGTACCCTCAGCAAGTTTGCACAAGACACCAAGCTGGGGGGAGTAGTAGGCTAGGATTCAGAGTGACCTAGACATATTGGAGGATTGGGCCAAAAGGAATCTCATGAGGTTCAACAAGGACAAGTGCAAAGTCCTGCACTTAGGACAGAACAATCCCATGCACACTACAGGCTGGGGGCTGGCGGGCGGGGCAGCAGCTCTACAGAAAAGGACCTGGGGGTTACAGTAGACAATAAGCTAAATATGAGTCAGCAGTGTGTCCTTGTTGCCAAGAAAGCTAATGCATACCGGGCTGCATTGGTAGGATTGTTGCCAGCAGGTAAAGGGACGTGATTATCTGGGATCCTGGTTTTCTCTGATTAAAAAAAATCACAAATTCTCTGACAAAAAAATCGCAAATTTTCTGATAACCCTCAAAATCCGTTACTAAAATTAAAAGCCTCCTGCAGCCCCCGCCCCCAGCCCTGCTGGTGCCCCTCACTTGCCCCCACTGCCTCCTGCAGCCCTGCTGGTGTCCCTCACTCACCCCCAAAGCCACCCCAACCCTGCTGGTTCCCCTCATTGCCCCCACAACAGTCCTCTGCCCTACTCATGCCTCTTGCCCCCACCCATAGCCTTCCCTAACAGTGACACTAGCCTCAGCTAAAGACAGCTTTTAGAGTATGCATCAAACTGGGAAACTCAAATTGAAAAACATGGACTTATTTCTTGGTCTGCTCCCTTTTAGAGGACTGCATGTTGCCCTTTGCTGTTCCAGGTACCGTATCTTCCCCAGCATCAAAGTAGTTAGTCGTACTCATCAAAAAGAAACACCTCAGTAGTGGTTTTAGGTAGAGATGCACATAATAGTTAAAACATTTCAGATGTTGTGAGCATTTCAAATGGCCAATTGGACATGGGTACAAGCCTTTAAAACATTTTAAAAATAGCTGAAATACTCTACATTGGGTGCTTGTATATGTGAAGAAAATTGGCCATTTTTTTCAGTTTAATTGCAGCACGTTGTACACATGCAGGGGAGTTTAATTATTTAAATAAGTTTGTTGCATTGCAAACTAATCCACATCTGCATGTAGCTTAGTTTGCAGTGTAACTATTTGTAACTTTGCAGCCTTTTGACAGCTGCCTCCCTTTCTGCCATGGCAGAGGCAGGCTGAAGGCAGAAACAGTAAGGGCCCAATTTTTGTTTTGTTTTGTTTGTTTTTCCTGTGGAGCCTACCCTCATCTCCT
>NW_005842023.1:2592862-2598942 GCF_000455745.1 Alligator sinensis | reverse complement strand
TTTTTTTTTCGTGGGGGCCCTCCCCCCCTCCCCGCGGGGGGGGGGGGGGGTGTGCTGTCAGCAGGACAAGTAGCCCCTGAACTGTGGAGGGGAGGGCAGTCCTTTCTTCAATGGCGGCGGCACACCCAGGGCCACCCGGGTGGGCTGTTAGTGGGCAGGTGCTGCCCCAGCTCAGGCACTAGCCATCCACTAGCCACCTACCCGGGGAGCACTGGGGGGTGGGGGAGGGCACCACTGTGGTGGAGGGAAGAATTGGGGTCTCCCATAGTTCAGGGCCCACCAGCAGCTTGCCCCTTGGCCACAAGAGAGGCAAGCAGGCTCTGGGGGTCAGGGAAATAAAGATCAGGCCCCACACTACTGCTTTTTCTTTTTTTTTCTTTTCTGGTGGAGCCTGTCTGCTTGAGCTGCCACTGGGCCAAGTGACCTGTAATTTGGGGGGGGGCAGTCCTTTCCTCCACAGTGGTGACTCTGCCTGAGCTGAGTGCTAGCTGTTCAGGTGCTGCCTCAGCTTGCAGGCAGCACCTGCCGGATCCAACTATTTCCCCAGCCCACACAGTGCCTGGTGGGCTTCCAGCTTCCTACACAAGCTCAGGGAGGAGTTGCATCTGGTGGGTGCTTTCTGCAAGCTGGGGCAGCACCTGTGCAGTTAGCACCCTGCCCAGGGAGGCATTGCCATCATAGAGGGAAGGCCCAGGGCTGCTTAGGCTTGCAGCAGTTTGCACAGGCAAGCGCTGACTGTGGGGGCAGTAGGAAGCAATGAGGGGCCTGATCTTATTTTTGTGGAGCCTGCCTGCTTCTGCTGTGGCTGGGGGGCAAGCTGCTGGTGGGCTCTGAGCTGCAGGGGGGCTCCAGTCCTTTCCTCTGCCATTGGGGTGCCCCTTAGGTTGCGGCATAGAAAGGTTGGGAACCTCTAGCTTAGGGCCCTGCATGTCATAATCCGGCCCTGAATTTAGGGGATTAAACCCATATCACGTGTACAAGTGCCCAAGAGGACTATTTACATGAAGTTTTTACTTTGGAGCATTTCGTTTTGGGTAGCCTCTGTCCAAGAGTGCATGAGAGAGGAACTGGACTTAGCCCTTCCACCCCTCAGCCAAACTGCATACTTTAAAAGCTCTGCTTTTATAGATTTCATAGACATTTGGGCTGGAAGGATCATCGAGTCCAGCCCCCTGCCCCAGGGGCAGGAAGTCAGCAGGGATCATAGGATCCCAGCAAGATAAACATCCAAATGTGTCTTGTGGGTGCTTGAACCACCTCCAGCGGCAGTCTATTCCAAACCTTGGGGGCTCAGACAGCAAAGTTCTTCCTTATGTCCAGCCCGAATTGGTCACGGCGGAGTTTGCGACCATTCGATCTTGTCATCCCATGGGGCGCTCTGGTGAACAGATGTTCCCCCAGTTCCTGGTGAACACCCCTGATAAACTTATAGGTGGCCACCAGATCACCCCTGAGCCTGCTTTGCTCTGCCGTGTTTTCCTTTCTGCTTTCCCACCTGTCCCTATGAGGGGAGGGTGAAGAGGGAACTGAGAGTGGAGCCTCAATTTGCTGAAACCTACCTTAGCATCCAGTTTGAGTGCCAATAGAAAAGCCTACAGCAGTGTTCCAGCCGGAAGAGCACAGGGATATACGTGTGCCCACTAACTGAAATGTTTCCTTTTTGAAGCGTTTCCAAGTGCATTTTTCTTGGAAAATTTCAGTTGTTACGTCTGTCCTCACCCAGTAAAAGGGCTCGTGGTATTTGCAGGTGCTCAGAAGAACATAAAGACTTTTCCATATTATTGAGCAAAGCGATCTTGGTTTTTGTTAGAAGTTGTTCAGAATTCAAAATGGTGATACTGGTTTCTGATGTTAAATTGACAGCTTGTGACTGAGAAATGAGGGCTCCAGGTACCAAGACTCCTGGCAGTATGTTATAGGTTTGCTACAAAGAGGGAATTAGGTGGTGTTACAATAGGAAGAGGAGAATAGAGATGGGTCTTGTAAATTGCAGTGATTTAAGTTTAGCAAAGTTTTAAAAATAATATATTTAAAGTGGTGAGGTCTCTTCTGTTGGACACTTGCTCATTCTGGTTTGAGGGATATACTTTAATATTAGCTTAAACTGCTTCCTCATCAGTCAGGGCTAATGCAAAATAAGTATCCCTGCAGGGAGTTTGCATCCATTTAACTAAATTTGTTTAAAATAACATTTTAATTACACATGTCAAGCCTCTCCGTATATGGATTATGGACCTCTTTTTGTTTTTCCTCCTTTTTTTCAATTTATCTTCATTAAATGTAGGGTTGTATCCTCCTCAATGTTCTGTGAAGCCTGTCTTGAGTTCATACCTGTTAGATGTGATGTGCCCTCATGTCTTTCCATTTCATAAAGAGCACTTCCGATGATTAATTTGCAGAAGGAGGCAGTTTCCCAAGAGGAGGCTGAGTTGGATCACTTCCACAAATAATACTCCCCCTCCACCCTGTGTTCTTGAATAAGTGACTGATAAATCCCCATCTTGTTCAGATGGCCATAGCTTCAACCTTGCAGTCAGTAGACCATTAACACCAGCTGAGGATCTGCCTCCTTGTTTGATCCAGGATCCTTCAGAAAGATAAGAACAGAGTCCCACCATCTGATAGCAAAATGAAGGGAACATTTTACTGGGAAGCTGTTCTCAAGCTGAAAGACACTTGTTCAAGGAGATATTTAATCCAGGCCATTTTTTGGATTGAGCTAATTTGCACTTCAGATGATGTCAACTGTCTATCACCAAACCAGTCCTGTGGATTTAATAACTGGATTCTGGCTTCAGTTGAGTATAAAAATTGGTTCTGTTTACTACAGCGTTCATCAACTGCAAGGAAAAAACTTGCCTTTGAGTGTACATCTACTGTATATAACAAAAAGAACCCTTTGGATAGCCAAATATTAACTTAGTTTATTGCCTTTTTATTTAGCACACAATCTTTATAATAATTCACCCTTACAACTGTAATAACTTTGCTAAAACTTCCCGTGAATCCCAGGCAGCAATCCATGCTTATTGTTAGCATCACTTCAACTAAACAATACCAAATTAATACTTTTATTTAAAAGAATCTTTGAGTTTCAGCTGCCTTGGTTTTCATAAATCATATTTATGGTAATATTTTTTTATTGTTTAGATCAAAAAATTAGTAGTTTAGATACAGTGTTCCTTATGGAAATGTATGATTGTCATAAAGAGCACAAACATATTAACACACTCTTACTGCAGCAAACACAAGGCAACAATAACCCACACAGAGAAACAGAACAGTCAGTCTAGACATTCTCCATCAGACCCCTTCTTTCTTCACCCTTACCATAATCCTGACTGTAAAGACATTGGAAATGCAAGAACCCCTCCCTTTCTTTGCAGTAATCTGTACCACTGACAAGACAATAGGGGAAATAAAAGAAACTTGATATATACTTAAGGAAAAAGAAATCTCTGTCAATGACTTCCTCCAGTTTCCCATAAAAAAGAAGAAGAAAGTCAGAAGGAGATTGGAGAAAAATGAAAAGGGACTAATATTTCACTGTTGTTTCCTTCATAAAATCATGATCAGCCATTGAGAAATCTTACTTTTATTTCAAATTCAGTTTTAATTTGGTACTCAGGGGCTCATTTCAAAACTTGTGCTTTGTAAAGCATTATGTATTCTAATAGCTACAATACAAAAAATGCTTAAGTAGTATTCTGTGTGTAATACAAAATAAATATGAACCGATTAAAATAAGCAAACCTTCTTCAGTTCTTAAAAACACTTACTACTCTGATATGAAAAATTAGAGCCCAATTCTTGGTTTCCTTACGTGTTTAAGAGCTGTCATTGTACACCTTTCTCTAGATGTCCAAGCTTTAGGCTTTGCACTGAGGCCAACAAGCTCAATGCATTTAGGAAAAAAGATGTTTTTGGTTGGGTTCGGGCAGGAACTCATTTCAAAGCAAACAACCTTCGTGAGAGTTTGAGCATCTCCTTTTAACCAAAGTGGCTCCAACTTGGGTGCCTCATCTGTTCTCAATTTCAGCAGTATATTGCAGGGAACATGGGCGTCTTTACATGTGCTCAGGAGTGTGTGTGTGTGTGTGTGTGTGTGTGTGTTGGGGAGGTGCACTTTTAGCCACTCTAATTAAAACTCCCACAGCATCTCACTTATTCAGCATCCCATGTTTCAAAATGCTGGCAGGGGTGCTTTAGCACTCATTGAATGAGCTTTAGTTAGAGTGCCCCAGTGCCATTGAAGCATAGGGATGCTGAATACATGAGACGCGGAGGCTGCTGGAGTGCACTAATTAGTACGGTCCAGCAGACTTGCTTAATCAAGTCTGCTCCAACACTCTGTAATTACAGTGCTTTGGAGCAGCATCCCCACATAGGTACAGGCATCCAATGGTAATAGTCCTATCTAAAGCCATTTAGAGCTTTATAAAAGGGTGTGAGAAATTAGGTCAGTACTTTGAAAATCCCACAAGAATGCTGATCAGAAACCATCAGGCATCCAGGGACCAGAAATGATTGGACACTGGTTATACTAACATCAAGTAAATCATCAAATCATGGTTCCACCCCTTCTTGCAACTTTGATATTTTTCTGGTCTCTCCCTGGTTTACCTACACAGGTGACAGACCTTTTGCCATCACCTCTATATGGGTGACGTCCCACTATTCTTCCACTCTCAGGTTAAGTGCCTGGCCTTCAGAATCCTGTTACTCACCTCTGATTGATTGTTCAGCTGGTCCAGTTGGGTTTGACTGCCTATAAGTTCCCTTCAGGAACAATGACTAGTGAGAATATTAGTGCTGAATAATCACAACACTAATAGCAAAGCATAATAGGAATTTTGAATCCAATCAGGTATCCCCTAATGTGTACTTAACCAGCAGAAGGCACAGAGATCCCTTGGCTGTTTTCCTTGACCTATAGGCATTGTTTTATACTATCCAGATTCAGCTGTGCCAAGTAGTTCTCATCCAGCTCCCAATTTCACCCAGACAGGCCATCATCTACTAGGATTGACAGGAACTTGGGTTTCCTCAGCTAACTCTCTTACTGTATAAGACCGGAGAGTAAGTGGAACCCCATGCAAGATGTCTCAGTGGTTTTCAGGAAGAGCTTTTGCTCAAAACTAGTTCCTGGGATCACTCAGGCTGAGAGAGATGAGCCATGTTGCCCAGGAGCAGCTATATTTGCTCCCACTAAGATCTGTGGGTAAGTCAACAATGCTTTATGATCAACGGTACTAAAGGCTGCTTCTGAAACCAGTAGTTCTATTATATATACCACATCTTTATCTGTTGTTATGAGGACGTCATGCATCAACATAAATGGTATTGTCTCTGTTCTGCTCATATATAATATCCCCATGGTCTGGAATAATAACAGAAAGTTAGACACAGCAGGGGCAGGAGGAGGAGGGGCTGCTGGAAGCAGGGGAAGCTGAACAGTACCTGGGCAGCTATATCAGTGGTTCCGCTGGGAAGCTGTTTGCTGGCTGGGGCCAGGTCTTGGATGGTTCTGTCTGGCAGGTGTGGGGCAGGTGCAGGTGGGAGCACAGCGCAGGCTGCCCCAGGTGGGCAGCCCCATGCAGAGTACTGCAGGGGTAGCTTGGCCCCATGCAAAGCACCACAGGGGTTGCTGCAGGCCAGATGTCGTGAGGGGGAGGTGGACTGCACCACCTGGGCGAGTTCTGTTGCATGTTCCCCCCCACCCCCCCGACCAGCTCCCAGGACCTAGCACGCAGGCAGCCCCCCACCCATGTGCACATCCACCAGCCCACACCTATACACTCCACACCCCTTCCACACAACCAGCGTCACTCACTCCCGCCCTCTCTCCCCACAATATACAAGAGTAAGATTTTCATATCTATATCTATATTTTTAAAATGTTTTGAAACTTAAATTATAACATGTTATAGTACATGTTTGTTTTTTAGCATGATTTGTTTTTTATTCATAATTTGTTAAAATGATATCCTCTGAAAGATTTCACGTGTGTGGCCCTCAACAGTTTACCAAAACTCGTTAAGTGACCCTGTAACTGAAATAATTCCTCCCTCCCTGTCTCC
>NW_005842023.1:2591885-2592825 GCF_000455745.1 Alligator sinensis | reverse complement strand
GGGAGAAAGAGATCCCCCTAATGCTACATGCAACTGTACAGATGTTGTATGTAATACTTCAAAGAAGTTCCCGTTTCAAATGAACATTTTTATACCGCTACACATGGGGTGCATCCCTATACACCCAATTTTTGTAGTGCTACAAATATAATATCCATCCATGGCTTGAATGTTCCCATTGAGGGCAAATTGCACAGTAGGTTCAGGGCTAGTAAGACAGTCAACCTGATAGAACTTTAGGGGCATGTCCAGATGAGCGCGCACATTTGATATGGGCCGCCGCAGACTCATCTGCCGCACCACACACTGCACACACAGGTATTTCCTGCACTGTTAATTTGCAGCATGTTTTTGTTTTGTTTTTTTTAATCTTTGGACAGCTGGAGGTCCTGGTGTCAAAAAACAAACAAACAAACAAAACCCACACAAAAAAACCCACAGCAGAAAAAAGCAGGTGTATGAAGAAGATTTTGTAGATTTGTATTAGATTCAATAATTAACATTTCTCTCTTTTTTTTCACTCGTATAATTCATTGTTTTCCTCTGTGAAAAACAGTTAAGCTTTTATAGTGACGGGGGGACTACCGCCACTGCTGGCCTGCTGAGCAATCCTTGCAAAGCCAGCAGATCACAGCGCTTCAGGGAGCCCACCCCTGCCCCAGCCCTGGTAAAATCTGTGTGCAAGGAAGCAGCCCCCCAGGAGGCACTTGCCTGCCTGTACACTAATGCCAGGAGCTTGGGGAATAAGCAGGAGGAGCTCATCCTCCTGCTCAGTGCAAATAATTACCATGTCATAGGGATAACGGAGACCTGGTGGGACTCCACCCATGACTGGACCAGGGGATAGATGGCTATACCCTGTACAGGAGGGATCGTGTAGAGAAAAGGGGCGGGGGGGGTAGCTCTCTATGTTAAGGAAAGCTACACGTCCCTGCAAGCC
>NW_005842023.1:2574822-2589617 GCF_000455745.1 Alligator sinensis | reverse complement strand
CCCTGGGGGTCTTCAAGAGGAGGTTGGATATGCATCTAGCTGGGGTCATCTAGACCCAGGACTCTTTCCTGCCTATGCAGGGGGTCAGACTCGATGATCCAGCCTGCCACCGGAGGTGGTTCAAGCGCCTTCATTGAACACCTTCAAGATGAAACTGGATGCTTATCTTGCTGGGATCCTATGACCCCAGCTGACTTCCTGCCCTTTGGGCGGGGGGCTGGACTCGATGATCTTCCGAGGTCCCTTCCAGCCCTGATATCTATGAAATCTATGAATAGTATTAATGATTTATAAAATGTGCTAATCACATTTTAAAATTGTCTTTAAAAATATGATTAGCACAAAACAAAATGGAAATAAAAGGGAGTAAACCCAAGCTATAGGAGAGGAAGGAATAAAGAAAAAGTGTGTATCGAGAGGGGAAAAGTAAGGGAGTTTAAAACAATAGTTATATATGTATAATTAAAAATGTTGTGTGGCTTGTTAACTCTGGTGAACTTTTCTAGCTATTCCTTTAGATTGTCAGAAGGAAACATAAGAGTAAATAAACTCCCTTTTTATTGGATTAAATGGTAGTGAAGCA
The DNA here is from genome assembly GCF_000455745.1 of Alligator sinensis. Taxonomy (NCBI): domain Eukaryota; kingdom Metazoa; phylum Chordata; order Crocodylia; family Alligatoridae; genus Alligator; species Alligator sinensis. The sequence goes on along the minus strand of NW_005842023.1, from coordinate 2,589,034 downwards.
ACTGCTGATATTATTGGTTATCATTAGACCATTTTACTTTTTACTGTATTGCTCAGAATCCAGAATGCTTTAACTTGGTTTATTGGGCAAAGTTATGGATATAGTTTTGAACACAGATCAGTTGAGTGATGCAAGAGTTTTATAGTAACATTATTTATTAGATTTATATGCCACCCTTTCTGAGGCTCAGGGTGATTTACAGAAGAGAGAAAATTAACTTATAAAACAAGAACAAAATATAAGAAACAAAATAATTGAAAAAGATAATATTAGCTTGAAAAAGCTAATATTTTAGAGTATTAAAAGAAGAGTATTAACCTAAAGAGCAAATTCTCTGTAAATAAGATTTCAGCTTAGCCTTGCTTGCTAAGTGACTACTCAAATCAGAGCTTCTGGAAGATGTCCAGGCTCAGGCTCTGTTAGGCATCAAGTGAGAGGGAGTTCCAGAACAGAAGGCAACTATTGAGAATGACCTCCTATATGTTTTTGTCAAGTAAATTTGGTGCATTAATAATACTTGCATGAGGTTGCTTTCGGTTTACCTTAACAATTGTGATGGTACAGAAGGGAGAAGGCAGTCCCTTCTGTATCTTGGGTCCACATCATTTAGGGTTTAATACATCAGAACCAACACCTCAAGTTGTACCTGGAAAGCTGTTGGGAGCCTGTGGCAGAGTACAAGTTGTGCCTGCCACTCTAAAAGGTTAATGGAGCAGCTGGCAGGTGCGGTCTGACCCAATTAGGTGATCACATGACTGCAAAGGGGGCCACCTGATTGGATGAGGGCTGGGCAGCCAGGGTATTTGCCCAGGCCCCAAGAGCAGAGCCAGCAGTTCTGTACCCTGTTGGGGTTGGATGGTGTGGTGGGGCTGCCTGTGGCAGGGCAATTTCCAGGAAATGCCACACCTGTGCCTCCCCAGTGAACGGAGAGAATGGGGCACCGTAAAGCCTCAGCCCCGTTGCCTTGTGGGCATCCTGTGGATGCGAAAGGCGAGGAAACAATGTCCCAACAGAAAAGCACAGGGTCCAGGCCTATAGAGCGGGGCCTGAGACAGAGGCCAAGACTCACTGAGTCCTGAGGCCCAAGGGGTATAAGGCCCAGGAGCCCAGTTAGGGGAGGAGCAGTGACCCAGAAAGGGGCTAGAGACAGAGTTTGGCCTGGTGTGGGGCAGAAACCCAGAGGCTGCGTAGAGTAGGGCCTGTGAGTGGCCTGAAGGCCTGGGTGTAGGCTGGCCAGAGTGTGTGAGGGATGAAGACCAAAGCACCCTGTAGACTAGGGCCCAGGTGGGACCCAAAGGGCTGTGCAAAGTAGGGCGGAATGGGTGAGGCCCAGTAGTGGACAGACTGTTAGAGGCCCAGCAAGGGGTAGAGTTCAGCCTGGCAAGGGGCCATAGTTGTCAGCAGTTTAGATGCCATGTGCGAGGCATGAGGCACAGTGTAGGGATGGTTGAGAGCTGTGTATTTGGCCCAGTACACCAGGGCCACTGTTAGGGCAGCCTCCCACATTTAACAGCCATTATGGTAACATCAAAGGCATGGCAGGAGAGGCAAGGCAGACAGCCCCAGGCAGGGGGTGAGCCAATGACGTGAGCAGCCCAAGGCCGGAGCTTGTAGCTGCCTTCCTGCCAGAGAGCTGCTACAGACTCTGGAGTAACGTGAAAGGTGGGCCACCATGAACACCTGCCTGTTGGTAATTACATGTAAATTGGCTTAGCTGGTCACCAAAGTTCACACTTGATTGAATGAGCACTTGTTTAGTTGAGTTTATGCTTCCCTAGTAGTAAAGTAGCATGGCAGAATAGCTTGTCATCTCTATCTGATTGTCTAAAGCTGGGTTAAGAGAGTAGTTAAGCATCTGCAAAACTAACAGTAGCAGATAAACTTCACGGTCTCCTGGGGTGGTCTCATAGTTCAGACCCTGCAATGATGAGGATGCACAGAGACACTGTATAGACATCGCTTGTGTGAAGTATTCTCCTGTTAGATTGCTGAGGTAGGGAGGTTATCTGGAGCCAATAGTGGTTGAATTCACTTTGAAGAGACTCTTCTCCTCTCTCCAACTTTTGCTCAGATATTACAGATACTAGCATTATGGCAGCATGTGTAACAGAAAGTATCTTCTACTCCTTTTCATACACTGAGCAGGGGCAGGTAAAATCTAGCCCTTTTGGGGTGTTTTCCTAGTATGGGTAATCTCAGATGTCCAGCAGTTGTAATATTAAAAAAAAAAGACTTTGACATTTTTTTATTAATCCTTTAATATTCATGCATTTTCTCCCCTAAGCTTTGCTCTGCAGTCAGAAATGCTAGGACTTTAATTTTATTTTATATTGAAGCTGAGTTTTTCCCAGGACTTCAGAAGCTAAGCCTTTTAATAATAATAAAAAAGGACAACTATTGAAAAACTTGGCACTAGTATTTGTGCATGTCGTGTCTTCATGGTCACAATCCTGTGGATTGCTCCAGCTTCAACCCTTAGGTATGTCAGATCAAGCTGCTGTGCTGTGCTTTATGATGTTAGAAGGGATGAGGTGTTCTCAGAAACAAGCTAAATTCTTAATAGATGCTCACTTAATATAATTAAATTCTCAATTGCTGATTTTTTTTTTTTAAATCACTCCCACTAGGCTTTCCTGAGCTCTTTTTAGCAACCAGTCTTGTTTTATGGAAGAATATACCATACCATACCATGCCATGCCATGCATGCATGCATACTCACTCACTCAAAAATGCCTGAATGGACTTCTTTCAAATTTTTCCAGAAAAATCAGTCCCCGGGATGAGACCAATCATAAAAAGATTCAGTGTCTATAGGAAAGTTTTTAGAAAGCTATAAATTTGTTATGTGAATATGGTCCCTTATTTCATAATATTGATATGTCTTTAACTACAGTCATCTGTGCTAGGCAGCTCTTATATGTAAAACTTTAAATTAAAAAAAACAAGATATTTTCGAGCATGCATGAAAGTACCTGCTTTGCTGTATACTGTCCCGTAATGACTTCATACCCATCTTCATGCATAGTAGTATAATTTTGGCAGCTTACAGATGTAACCCCCCCCCCCAAAAAAAACAAACAAACAACAAACCAAACAACTAAATATCATTTTACTTTAAACTCTGCACACCCCTGCTTGAACCCCAGCACATGCCCAGAGGAGGCATCACATTAGTCGGACCCGGCTCGCCCAACATCTGTATAGATTGGGTGCTTCAGCAGGGCTTTTATGGCACTTTTATCTAATGGATGATTGAATCAGCTATTATATAAAAGCACCAAAAAGCCCCACTGAAGTACCTGACCTATACAGGTGCTGCAGAGTCGGGTTGAGCTAATGCAGTGCTTCTTCTGGTAAAACATGCTTTTTTTTTTTTTCCCCCCCCCCTTCATGTCTGTCAGCACCAATAGAGGTACAGTAGAATGTAATCTGGGTTTTGCATGTGCTAACTCTGAATTTAACTTGACTATAATGCCCTACTTGTAAATTAATAAAGAAGCATGTTTAAGTTTGAAATCTTTTTGTGGTATTTGCAGTTTTTTTCTCTAAAAACAGTTAATATTTCAGATTTTTGACTTGCAGTTTGCAGCTGAGTACAGGTTTGCTTTATTAACCTGGCTTCTATGGAAGAAATGATAGAATGTAAGAGAGAAGTTGATGGCAAGTGGTTGCTCCTCTCATCTGTCTAAATTCATATGTTAGCATTTGATAACTATTGACCACCCCAAGGATTCCAAAACCTTCATAATTTTGGGTCCAAAATTTTTTTCTTTAATAATGGCTTGAAAAGCCATATGATTTTTTCAAGGAGTATTCCTTTTAATTTGACTTTTTTGCTTTCAGTTTGTATTCAACCCAGCCTTTTAAAATGTAGATTAGAAATTTACTTAAAGATTGAGATTTTCAAATAATCCCATGGTTCTGGAAACTGAAACTTCATTGAATAGTAATTACCAATGAAATTTTTAGTTGACAAGATGTCACTTTTCTGAAAGTGATTCTGATTGTACAATCTCAAATCAGGTATAGACTTACATTTTCAAATACCTGCTAAGTGTGGATTCAAACACCTGCTAAGTATGGTTAGATATTAGGAAGAATTTTCTTACTAGGAGGGTAGTAAAACACTGGAACAGGTTGCCCAGAGAGGTTGTGGAATCTCTACCCTTGGAGGTTTTTAAGACCCTGCTAGACAAAGCTTTGGCCTGGATGGTCCTGCCTTGAGCAGGAGGCTGGACTAGATGACCTCCTGAGGTCCCTTCCAAACCTAATATTCTATGCTTCACTGAAATAATGTTTTTCTGTCCCACAGGGATTATTTTTTGCACATATTTCCTGTGTGTAAACTTGGAGCATGCATTGGCATTATGCTGGTCTGCCCAACCAAGATATCACAGAGGCCAAATGAAATTGGATATGTTTAGAAAGAGGCATCCAAAAAAACCCCAGAGCTATTCCAGAGGTGTTCCTGTGAATCCAGCATGAATATGGCATGTGCATAAATTACCATGAGTGGCTGCAGGTGGGAGTTGTATTAATTTTCTCTGTGCACTGACTGCCTAATCTAAACATTCCAACATGGAAATGAAAACTGTTAGTTAATATTTCAAGGCAAGGGTCAGTGAGCCCCTAATCTTAATAGGAATATAAAATGAACCAAGAAGATCTTGAGAGAGCTTATGTAGAATGTAAAACAGGGTAATGCACTGTTCATACTTTCAGCTAGCTGAGGTGGCCATAGGTTTGTGTGCAAGTTCTCTTCTTTTCTTTTTTTAATCTTTAAAAGGGCTTTGTTAGGAGAAGGGGGGGAAATTTAACATGGTGAGAGAAGAGCAAAGTGAAAATTCTGCTCTTTTCAGCAAGTTTTGCAGATATTTCAATCTGTTTTCATTTGCAAAATCCTGATGGAATGATCTTGAAAGAATTATGCCTGTTGTTCTTGGCATTTAGTGATCTTACTCCATGCAGTGTGAAGGACCTGCTGCTTGTCCCAAAAAGTATGAAATTGAATGAAGATTGATTTTGGATGTGTTCCAGTATCATTCCTTAAAACATATATTCTATGAGCCTGTCCCCTCCTTAGGAGTTTAATGGGGCCAGGGTTTTACTCTGCCACATGTCCTTTTACATATACAGATAGACTTGTTCAAAGAATGTAATGCCTTTATGCATATCATTCTGTTGAGAAAAGTAACTTTATTACCAACCAGTCTGTCCCTTGGATTATTCTTATTAATGTGGAATCATATAGCATTCATGACACTGAGGGATTCCTGTTTTATTGTTTAATAAGGGCTATTGATGCATTTAGTGAAAGTACATATATGTTTATGTATGTATGTTTGTGTGTTTGAATGCAAATGAGATTATTTGTAATTAATTACAATAATTTTTTAGTGTACTAATATCTTTTATGATATGAACTTCCTTGGATTAAAAGTATAGGTGTCAAAACCTCACAATTTACCTTTGGAGTTAGCTCATCCATGTCACTTGTGAGATCAAATTAATTCCATAAAGGATATGGATATACTGTGGATATGAATTATTTGCTGCATTAGTTATGGGTGACATGGTCTTCTAAATCATTCCAGTTTTCTTTTTTAATGGAGTGCTTTGACCTTCCTAGTGAAAGGAGTGATGAGCTCATTCATTTCATATATATCTTTAATTTACAAGTTCACTTTCCTGCTTACTGTCCTTTTTAGTAAACACAAAAATGTCTATTGCTGAGCAGTTGTTGATATTGTGAGATCTAAGGCTTTCTTCTGCTGTATTAGTTAACTTCTTTACTGGTTCACAGGAGAAAAAAGTGAACTTGAAACAATGTGGCTCAAATAGCCATTCTGTGTCTGCCTCTAAATGCAGCCACAGTTCTGTTGACTTTGACACGCATCCTTTTCACAGATTAAGTTCTTAACCCCAGTATTTAATGACTCCTTTCCAGAGACAGTCTGCTGATAATTTCTAACGTTCTCAAAATATTTTAGGCATGACCTATAACAGCAATAATGCAACAAAAATAAAGGATTTAACTGGTTACAAAGCAGAAGGCTGAGCTCAACTTTGCCATTTAATGCAGGAATCAGCAGCCTGTGGGCCAGATTTGTGCCTTGGAGCCATTGGATCTGGCCTGGCAGTGGGCTTAGGCCTCACCATGGCTGGGGTAGTGGGGTATTTAGTCCTCATTGTCACTGGGAGCTTTGTCTGTGCTGCAGCCAGGTGCTTGGATGGTGCCATGGCCAGGCAGGAGAGAGAAACAGTGGTGGCAACAGGTCCTTTTGCCAGTCCATGTCGCATCTGAGCTGGGTCATTTTGTCCTAGTGGGCAAAAATGTTGCCAACTGCTGCTGAAATGCATCAAATAACCAGCATGTGATGGACTGCTCACTTTCAGTTGTAGCATCTTCACGAATCTGTGTAAACTCTTCTGAATTATTTTGCATCTAGTGTTGTCTGGTTAAGAGTTTGAGGAGATGTGCTGGAAGTACCTTCACAGTAGAATCTCTCTGTTTCCTGACCCCTCCCCCAACACAGGACTGGCCCTCCTATCCCACCATGCTGCCCTCTCCCAGAGACCCCAGCTGCCGTAGCAGCACAAGCAGTGGTGGGGAGAGTTACAGCTTGGTGCAGCCCACAGGCCATGTGTTAACCCTTCACAGGCCAGACGCAACCTTTGGGTAGCCAGGTAAACAAGGAACAGCTCTAGTTTGAGAAATCCTAGAAGGAGGGAAGGTGAGCAGATGGTGAAAATAAGATAAATTTGAATGCATACAATCTATTCTGGTCTTTCCTGCTGACTTTTATTATGTTAGTCCAGGCTAATGGAACTCTGCCTCCCTGTGCTGTAGGTAATCCATTCATTTATGGCTACTGTGCTTCTGTTCTAGTCATAGCCTCTTTCATGATGAAGTAGTAACTTCAGATTTATTCATAAGGGTTAGGGACATACATTACACATAAACCAGGTTAAGTAATTAAAAACTGGTTTAAACGTGTAACAGAACAGACGCTCAGTGCATAAGCCAGTTTAAAAATGGCTGAAACTAGTTTGAGATAAACCTGGTTGAATATAGTATCAGACTTAACTGATTTAGGTCAAACTGGTTTATGCAATGTCTGTCCCAGACCCCTTCCTGGTTTAATGTAAACTGGAGTCCTCCAGCATCCCAGATGCTTTGCAGCCCTGGGCAGGGCTGTCTGCTCTATAGCAGGGCTGGACTTGCCCCTCTCCTCCTTCTGAAGCTGTGGCTGAGACTGCAGGTACAGCAGCATCTGCCTGGCTTCCCTTTACCCCACTCCCCTCACCAGCAGTGTCTGCTTAGGGCTTTTGGGGGGCAATCAACAGGTCAGCTGGTAATGCCCCTTCATTCCTTCCTTGGAAAAAGTTGTTTAAGAAGAGTTTGAACTAATGAAAGAAGCTTCTGTTTTTTTGATGGGGTGCTAAATGCTCTTTTATCAACGCCCTGCTGGCTCTCTGGTCAGGAGCAAGGGGGGGGGGGGGAACCTCTCCCTAATCAGAGTGTCCTGTCAGGGCCCCCACACTCCTGCTCAGCTCAACCCTGTGGAAGGGAAGGGAGGGCTGCTCTAGCGCCCCCACAGCTTCTAGCCTGAACCACTGCAGGCATGTGCCTGCATTTCTTTAGTCCAGAGGGAAAGTTTGAATAGTTGCAAAGCAGTTCAGCCTAGCCAGGGTAGACTAACCTGCAAAGATTGAATCAATTCAGGCTCAGGCTTTTTGAATGTCTGTCCCTAGCCCAGAAGTCATGGACTTTGACTGTCCCTATCCTAGGTGGCTTGCTGCTGAGTTTGTGAATATTTACAGATTTAGCACTCTGTGTGATTCTGGTCTGCATCGATTAGATGCACAGTACTGGACTTGAAAGTCAGGGGTTAAGGAAGCTGCTTAGGACCTACTGAGAATCTGGTGCAACTTAGTCCTGATGTTCTGTGGAAATTGAGAGCTCTGTGGGCCAGAATTTTGCCAGGCAACTTCATGATACTGCAAGCTGCCTGTCCTCCTCCTCCTCCATTTCCCCTCTTATGCCAGGTCTTCAGAGGAAGTCCTTGCATGGCAGTCTAATTACTACTTTTCTCCTGAACCTGGGACTTTGATGCCTTCTAAGCTATTCCAGCCCCTTCACACCAGATAGAGCAGCCCTGTGTGAAGATGAGGATCCCTCTGGTGCATTAAGAAAACACTGATTAAACTAAATAGTTCAGTGTTAAGTGATATAAAAACGTTTATTGTAAATTGAAGCTTAGTTACAACTCTTCATGCTTTCTATGACAAATAGCTTAATAATAATGTTAATTTTTTTTTTTTGCACTAACTTACTTTTCCAATTGGAATTCGGACTGTTTTTGCCTTGACAGCAACATGTACTAAGCACTATTTATTTCATATGCTGGGGCTTATAATTAACCTCTGTAAAAATACTTCGATATCTCTATATGTAAAGGTACAGTATGGTTGCACTGGTTTCATTTAAATCTTCCAGTTTAGATTTTCCTAATCTCCCAAGTAAAGTGTTGCATGGTTTCTCCACTGGAATAAAGTGACTGTGGTAGGTACCATTGGATGGATTTGTTTGACTGTAAATAATCAAAATCTGACTGATTACCAATTTCCTTATTTATCTCATTTTATACTGAGAAAAAGCAATCTGCTGGGTCAGCTCATATCCAATTTCTACATCTGTATTTAAAATAAATAGTAAAATAGATTATTCTTTTCATTTAAAGAATACTTCAATTTATATTACAAGTTCATTTTTGCAAAAAAAATTACAACATTGAATTATGAAAGTTTTAATGTCTTCCTGCCCCTCCCTCTGTTTAAGAAAAATATATACTGCTATAGACAGTGAATTTATGAGAGAAATGGAAAACATGAAGGATTAAATTTCAGACATTTATTTTTAGGTCCAATTTGTAAATTACAGATCATTTTTTAAGCTGTGGCATATTTTCCATGCCTCGTGTCATCTTTTATGTAACCTTGATATCTAAATTTGTACATTGCATGTGTATGTGTAACTATATTTATAACATCTGTTAACCAAAATTCTATTTTTGCACATAAACACAAAAGGTGGCAAGAATGATTGTTATTTATTGGTTGTTTTTTTTTACCCTCTCAGAACTCTACTCTCCAAAAGCTTGGGGTTTCTTTTTTCCCTTTTGCTTGAAGCACATTTGACATGCAAACAAAAGTGACTTTTGTCTTGTAATGGAAACATGCCAAGCTGTTTGACATAATGACAGGTGGGATATTATTTAGTGCTGCTAAAATTTGGGTTGTATGGGTGCTTTGTTCTTTCTAGATTGTGTTTTGACTTGCATGTTTCTGACTGCCATTGTAGCATTAACCTTCTTTATTGGACTTGGAATATGCCTGCAAGAGTTAGCCTTATAAATGGCATAGAGTTTTTTTTCCTATATTGTTAACATGTTTCTAAAACAAATTGTACAATAGTAGTTAAAAAGAGTTTTTCTTTTGTATTTTTTTCCATAGTGAATTATCCATTATACTTAAGTGTACATGTGACAGGAATATTTAATAACAAATAAAATATCTTACAGGTAAACTTGTAACAAATATTGAAATTGCTTTTTCCTAAGCAACCTTCATAAAAGGTCCATGTACTCTAACTAGGGTGAGAGCTTAGTATTAACTTTGATTGGTTTTGCAAAGATGTTTATTTTGCTCGGACATCCCATCAGGCACCATTCTGTGAAGCCACAGTCACTGCAACCCCTGCTGGAGCATAGATCTGGCTTCTAGGAGTTCAGGCCAGTGTTGCTTTTAATTTTGTGTTATGTGTTTTCAGGGTGATGTCATGGTACTAGATTTTTTATTTAATGCTCTGTTGTTTAAAATGACTATAAAGAAATATCCAGTTCAGTGCAGTAACAGGAAAGGGTTTTTTTGAAACTGCAAAACAGTAAAAGGAGCAGGCTACAGCTGATTCATTCTTTACCCTAGTGTGATGGAACCACTGTTTTCTTAGTTAGCCAGTTACCAAGTGAAGCTGACCAGATGTAGTTCCCCATGTGTATTACTTGTTATCGGTCCTTGTGCTACCAATTTTCCTTTCAAGGTAGATGGCTGGAAAGATGAATATCTTTGCCCTCTTAGAAAGATTAGTTTCTGTAGAGTGGCAGATTGCAGAACATTAAGATTTGCTATACAGGCAACCCCCGCTTAGCGCTCTTAATTGGTTCCGGAAAAAACGAGCGCTAAGTGAAACAGTGTTAAGCAAAACCCATTTCCTAATAGGATTTAATGCAAATAAAGATAATTGGTTCCATGCCACCTGCTGGCCCAGACTCTGCGCTCCTGCAGCCCCACCATGGACCATGCCATCCTGGGTCTTGCACTCCTACTGGCCCTGGCTGGCCACTCGCGGTAAGGCACCACGCAGACTCTGCCAGGGAAGACATCGGCTCCTCCTGGCCTCATTGTTCCCCTGCCGTGATGGCCCCTGCCGGCCTGCACCCGCCGGCCACCAGTGCACCTGTGCACAGCCTCAGCCACCCTGCCCATGGGGCCTGAGTCAGGGACCCACCTGCCCAGTGGTGAGAAGGCAGCAGGGCTCTGACACAGGGGGAGCAGTGGGGCTACCCACCTGCCCACGCCCCACTTTGCCCAGTGGGGGCTCCCTCCAGGTCACCCAGCACTGGGACGCCATTTCCAGATCACTGTAGGCTTGGGACAGTGTCTGCGTCCCATGGGTGAATGTGTGACTGGAGCAGAATGGGGCATGGGCTGCAGCCCGGAGGCAGGGGAGCTCTGTGGGCTCAGCTTGCATTGGCTTCCACCAGCCTAGGCCCTACACTCCTGCTGGCCCTGGCCTTGGGCCCCACACTCCTGCTTCCCCGCTGGCCAGGGCCCCATGCTCATGCCCTCCAACCGCCCCTTCTCACTGCCTCTGCCGCTCCTCCTCACCTGCTGGCTGCTCCAGCACCACATGCCAGAGTGGACCCTGTGCTCCTGCCACCCCGCCCTGGGCCCCGCTGTCCTGGGCTCCAAGCTCACACTGCCTGGCCCCCCATCCACCCCTTCTCACTGCTACCACTCCTCCCTGCCGACTCCAGCACCATGTGCCGGAGTGGACCTTGGGCTCCTGCCCCTCCTCCCTGGGCTCCCGTCGACTGCCACTCACCACTTCACTTGACGCTGACTCTGCTACCACTGCTTCTCTCCACCCCCGTGCTGAGTGTTATAACACAATGTGCTGAGTGAAACCAGGTAGGTATTTTAAATGAGCGCTATAATGAAACGGCAGTAAGCAGGGGTTGCCTGTCCTGAATTGGGCCCAGGGACAACCTAGTACAGTACAGTGAAGAGCTGCCAAAGAAAGGGGTCAGAATCTTGCTGCAGACAAATCTGCCCTTTCTATCCAGCTTGCCTGCAGTATAGTGTAGGTACAATATACTGGATGGTGAGCTTGACCTAAGTAGGTACAATATACTGGATGGGGAGCTTGTCCTTAATTCTAAGCTATGTCCACAGACTCTATGCTACAGTAGAGCACACTAGAAATCTTGTGGTGACTTTTGTTTAATGAAATGGAGGTTTTATAGCTAATTACAGTTTATAAATAATGCTACCAGTACAACAATGAGTTAGCAATTTACTGAGATAAATAGGACAGTTGGCAGTTCTCACAGCCATAGTTTCAGTGTGTCCTGAGGACTCTGAGTGCACTAGTTTTTACTCACTGCTTCAGCTTAGATTTCAGTTCATGTTTTTAATGTTAAACTCGTAACTGAGAACTAGGTTCTGGTTCAAATTCTGTTGTTGCATAATCTGAAAATACAGCTAATTTTGCTTATGAACAGAGGCTGTGCAGTAGACTAAATACATTCCAATGTTTACATTCATAAACCCGTCTTTTTAAAAAATGGGCTCAATAATAGTACTGAAATACAGAGTTCCAAATTACTTCAGTTGCATGGGAGTAAACCTTGAGCAACTCTTGTAGCCAAATAAGTTACCTCCAGCTTTAAAGTTGTGAAGCCTTGCAGTACAAATCCATGCAATTCTAATATTATAAAAGCCTCTGTCTGTCTGTCTGTCTGTAATGCTTTATTTACGCTCTGATTTGCTGATGGAAACAGCCAATCAGAGTGCTCCAAGTGTGGAAGAGTGCCGCCATGATTCTGAAGCCTCACCGAGGACCAGACATAGGGTGGGGGAGCTGAGGCCAGCAGCACTCCCTGCAAGAGGCAGAACAGCAGGAGCATGGGGCGTTAGGTGCCCCCCCTCAATCATTCTTGACAGGCATTTGGCTAGTTCAGGAATAAAAGCACAAGGGTTCACCCATCAAATCCTATCCTTGTTCTTGATTTAGTCAGCCTTTCTGTTAATATCCATGGAAGTCTGCTTGTATAAGCTACATAAAGCCCCCCAGAATGTCAGTTCCTTGTGAAGGGCTGGATGGAGTTATAGAAGCCACCCTCCCCCACTACTGTTTATTGAAATCAACTCAGGAAAGGGTGACATCCATAAGCTAAAGCCAAAAATTGAAATTAATAAAAAATATATGCCTCTGAGGCTGAATTTAAGAAGAACTTGTTATATTTACAAGTAAAAGGGCAGTTAAAGAAATACCCCACAATCCCAATCTACTATTCTAGATAATCTGTAAGAATATAAAAGACAGTTGTAATGTATAGAATGCCCTAGTACTAGAGAAATTAATATGTTAAAATGTGCTAGTACCAATCTGAGAATCTCAGACTATGTAAAAACAGGGAAATGTCAGGGGCACTCATTTAAATTTAGTTAAAAAACAATACCTTTTTTACATTAGTAACTGACAGTGGACACAGTGCCAAAAATAGCAAAGCTGAATGAAAAAGCACACAATAAGCATGACAAATAAAAATGTAGCTTTCATATTAGTAAAGGTACGAAGACAAACCATATTGAAATATAGGGGAAAATATTAACTTTTAATTGTAGAATAATATGTGAAAATCGGATAAAAAATTCCTCCCGGTAAATAATTTCAGGCATTTGTTTTAATATTTGTTTTAAGAAACCATATGTATCCCTCAAATACAGTAATTTATTTTACTGTGTTTAGGTGTGAAAAGGGTGTATAGGATATAAAATGAGAAGAACAATGTTCAGGAAATGGCAGATAATTAGATAAAATATTAAAATCTCTGTCAAAATGAGTATAAAATGCTTAGCCAAATAGTATGTTGGATGTCAGCAAAGCATTATAGCCAGCAAAAACAACACAGAGGGGTAAAAATCCTGGGGAAAACTTAACAATTAAGCCAAGAGTTTCCTTCAAATATTTACTCTTTAGGAATAGCTCACATACAGCTTTTTTAAAAAGAACCTCTTTTACTAGTCAGGAGACTACTGACTGGAGGAAGTTTGGCTTATTCTCATTGGTTCTCAAAATGTTATTGTGTAGTATTTGTCTGTGTGAACATGAGACTGAGGCAGTTGTGTTCCTTGTTTATTTTTCACTTAAGTAGCCTGCTTTCAAAAACATAGTACATGTCCAATGCAAAGTATTAATGCTATTAGTTTTAACTAGATTTTTGTTGTGGAACTTGGATCCAAAAGTTGTGGCTAGGGATTAGAAGCAGGCACTCAGTTAGTTAGCCACTAATGATATAAACCAGAATGCTCTGCATCCAAATAAAATAATAAAGGCAAAATCTTTTGCAACAAATATATCAGCCTATACTTTACTGCACTTTTGTTGTGAGTGGTGTCAAGTAGAGATGAGTGCATGCAGGAAACACTTAGAATCATAGAAAATTAGGTTTGGAAGGGACCTCAGCAGGTCATCTAGTCCAGGGGTTCCCAACCTTTCTATACTATGGACCAGCAAACTCACTCATAGATAGGGTACAAAACCAATTTAATTTACATGTTAAATTTGCAAACTTGAATTTAACCTTTGCATATTTAAATTGGATTTTTACATAGTGGTGGGGGGTGTGAGAGCAGCCGGTTCTGGCTGGTAAGTCTCTTGTGGAGGGAAGGGCATGGCAGGTAGATTGAGGCCCCAGTGGTGGGGGAGAAAGTGAGGCTGAGACGGGGGCTGCCCAGTCAGGGAGGGGCACTGGGCTGAGCTGCATGGGGTTGAGGGAAAGCTCACCAAAATTTGCAGGCTCCTCACAAGGGTTTCCTTCCCCCAAAGCAGCTGCAGCCCAGGCTTGCACCCCACCGGGGCAGC
>NW_005842023.1:2563212-2574791 GCF_000455745.1 Alligator sinensis | reverse complement strand
GCATTCCTGGCACTGAGTTCCCCGCTCCCCCCATGCAAAGTGGCTCTCAGGCTGCCCTGTGCAAACCTGGAGGGACTTGCTGCTGGGTCCCCACACAGAGCGGGAAGGAGGCGCTGCCAAGTTGCTTGCCCTGGCCACCTTCCTGCTCAGCCCCGCCCCACGCAGGCCCAGGGGCACGTGCCCCCCCGCCATAGTCTCTGAGGGTGTGTACAGTGGTGGGAGCTGCCTGCGCCTCCCAGATGAGCGGTAGCTCCCCTCCGCTCCCTTTCCACCACACCAGACTTACCAGCTGGACACAGCCAGGGCTGCACTGACCCAGCCCGCCCGGCTCCATGCAGATCTGGTGGCACACGCCTCCCCCATGGCCTCCCGGACAAGCAGCGGGAGTCACCGTATGAATAGACGAGTGCCAGATGAGTGGCGCACAGCAGCAGAAGCTGCCTGTGCTTCCCGGATGAGCTGCAACTCTATCCTGCACCCTGCCCTGGCCTGAGCCTGTCCCATGCAAATCCGGGGGCACAACCCCCGCCCATGCCCTCCCAGGATGTGCACAGCAGGAACTGCCTGCACCTCCCGGACAAGCTGCAGCTCCGTCCCATGCCTGCTCCAGCCCCAGCCCCAGTAGCTCCGCTCCCTCCCTCACCGCGGAGGTCTACAGGAGAGGGGCTTGTGCCACAGCCCAGCAGCTGATCCTTCATGGCTTGGTACTGGGTCATGGCCCAGTGGTCAAGACCTCTGATCTAGTCCAACCCCTCCTCAAAGCAGAATCAGCCCCAACTAGATCCCAGCCAAGGCTTTGTTTAGTGGTTTTAAAAACCTCCAGCGATGGAGATTCCACAACCTCTCTGGGTAACCTGTTCCATTAGTTTGTATATAGTACAAAAGACAAATTTAAAATTCCTTCAGTCTTTCACAATAAATTAGTAGAAAATTGCCCCGCAGTTGTTAAGTTTAAATATATACAATGTGACTTTTCAATATATGACAACTCTTTTTAAATTATCTCTCAATGTGTAAATGCTGAAGACTTTGGAGAGTCTTACCTAAGTAATATTTATTGGAATGCTATCAAGTGGCTGCATAGGAATTTTGTGAGGATTTATTTTCAACCTACTTCCATGGACATCTAGCCTTTTTGTTTCTTTTTAGACTGTAAATTCAAACAATATTTGTTTTCGCTGTAACTGAATTTGGTGAATCTGGATTTTGTCGGTTTGGAGACTGTTGATCCATATAATATAATCCCAGTATATAATAATCAGTTCTTCCATGGTGCTGTACCTCAGATTCATTCATATGGGTGGAGATTATTATATTTGGGCATATTATTTTAATAATGAGAGAATTTCGTGGTAATGATTTAATAAAGTCAAGATTCTAAATGCCAGTACTTCACTGCTAGCCTGAATTATTTTCTACCCCCACAGTTGAAAAAAACTGTTATCATTTTCCAGATATAGAATCTAATTATCAGAGGGTTGTCTTAAGTTTGCACCCCCACCCCTGCACGGCCCCCTTGTTCTCTGCCCTCCCATTTCTTTCTCCTGCTGCCTTTCTGTCCCCTGCCACCTGCATTCCTCCACCCCCAGCTCCCCAAAGTCCAGCTCCTCCCCACACTATCAGATGCCACTTAGTAGGGCTGTGTGAAGCTTCAGGTGGTGATTCGATTCAGAGGAGATTCAGCCTGATTCAGTAGCCGAATCTCTGAATCCAGATTGAATCAGGGGACCAATTAAAAGGTCTGAATCAATTCAAAGCTCTCCGAATCTTCAGAAAAGATTCAGAGAGCTGTGATGATTTGGACAGTCCCTGGTGGCTGCAGCAGGGAGCTGGAGCTGGACTTGGAGCTGGAGTAGGTAGGGGTTGGAGGAGTGGGGAGGGAACCATGGGGGGACCCCTGCCAGCCCCCATCCCCTCCCTGCTCGCCCAGCCCCCTTTCACCCCTGCCCATTCCCCCAACCCTCCCCATGGCTGCCCGCCCCAGCTCCTGGCCCTTCAAAGAAAAGCCTTGGTGCTCACTGGGTGCTGCCAGGTGGAGGGGTATTCCCTGCTGCTCACCACTGCCCCACGCTGCATGGGGGGTTCTCCATGAGCCCCCTGCTGTCCCACCACTTCCCCATGTCTGCCCCACTAACCATGGCTTCGGCTGTTTAAGAAAAAAAAAAGGAGAAAAGCCCTGGGACTCGTTGTTCCTGCAGCATCCTTGGGGCTTTGAGGGGCTTGTGCAGACCCCCTACCTGGCACAGGGCAATGGGGATCGCCCCCGCTGGGCAGGAATGGTGAGCACAGGGTTTTTCTCGTGGTTTTTTTCTTAAAGAGCCGGGTCCACGGCAGGCAGGGCAGCCATGGGCAGGGCTGGGGCAGCGGGGATTGCCCCCGCCTGGCAGCACCCACTGAGTTAGGGCTTTTTCTTTACCAAGTACCGGGAACTGGGGCAGGCAGGGCAACCATTGCTGGGCTGGAGGGGATGGGGCTGGCTGATCGAATCGGCCAGATCTGAATCTGAAGTGAATACTAGCTGCTTCACACAGGCCTACTGCTTAGGTTTTGTTCCCTGCTGGGTCACGGGTCACAGCACTTGGGAAGCCTAGCCCTTGCCAGGCCATGCAGCAGTGCTGCTGATTGGCCTGGCAGGGGTTGGAGCTTCTGTAGGCTCTGTACCCCAGAGGGAATCCAACCCAAACTAGAATTGAGCTGCACCTGACAGTAAGGTGGGGGGAAGGAGGCGGCAGAAGCTGCAGAAGTCAAATGGGGGTGAGGGAGGGAGCAGGTGGCTGCTGTGCATCTGAGTCTGACCCCAACTGACTCTGGGCTCAAGGCCAGTCAGAGCTGCAGCAGCCACCTGCCCCCCTGACTCCCCCCTCCATGCTGATGGGGGGGGGGGCGGGGAGGAACCTAGCCTTAGATTTCAGTAAATACAATATCAATCTTTCGTTTTACAAATCATTAATTTTACTGTAACTTGGAAATTGCACACTTTTTCCTATGAAGTACATAGAATAAATCTGTTTCATCCCAGTCTTAAGTTTATATAACAACACTAAAGTGGCAGTGATCAATTGGAACTAGAAACCTGAATCATAAAACTAGCTTAGGTTTTTCTGCATCCATTTTAGCAATAATTTCATATCCATGAACATCATGGTATTATATTTTCTTTCTTTAATAGTAATAGTATTAAAAGAAATAGTAAATTATTCTAGAAAATGCTAAGATTTGTTTTATAGTTGGATCTAATCCTTAAGTGTTAATCATTCCTGCAGTGTGTGCACATATAGGTCTTACAGTACATTTTCCCTTAAATTCTCTACACTTCTGATTCTTTTCTCGTTCATTTGCTCTTGATATTAAATTATTTTACTATGGAGATCAAATATTTGGAGATATAAATGTAAGACAGTCTGCTCAGTAAAAGCTAATCAAATAGTGGTCTCTCACTACTGAGGATAAACGTATCCTGCAGATTACACTCTCTACAAACTGAGGAAAATATTTTAGAAATGGTGAATTTAAATGTATTTTATGCAAGATTTTAAGTCATATGCTTGTAAGTAAGTCTGGTCTTATATCTTGGTAGATGCGTAGTGAAACACCTGTACTAAAGTGAACCAAAGGTACTTTTCAACACCTCGAACAACCAGCTTAGTTCTGAATCTCTGGGAAATGAATATAACTAAAGGGCACGATGTCATCACTCTCTTATGAAGGTGCAGGGATTAAAATGTTCTGCTGTAAAGAAAGAGGAGGAGAAAGGAAGTGGGAGAGTAGGGAATCTGTCATCCTTGAGGTAGGATTTTGAACAGTGCAAATACCAGAATCATTATACCCAGACATGACAGCATGCGGCAAGATTGTTACATGAAATCAGACATACAATGCACAGTGGATTGAGTGACAATAATGTAATTGTTATAAACTGAGAAGCTGAGAAATGGACTGCTTACACTTAATTCCTACAAACATTCCTTGTGAAAGAGGTGCACATAAAGGCCACATTATGTGCTAGATTATAGGTTATTACGCCATAAGTGCTGTGAAATTTCTGTTTGCCAACATGCCAGAATGCAAGTTTATTACTCTCATTTCGTTCTCTTTGGTGCTGTGTGTGAATTGAATTAGGTCTTTTTGATATCCTAACTTAAGAATTTTGACCTAAAGACTGTATACTAGAGTCCCTTCTTCAGCACATGACATTTGTTAATAGGCTGGATATTTGTATAGGTTACTGGTTCCGAGAATCTTGTGGCTGTTTTGTTTTGTTGTTTGGATTTGTTTTTGTTTTAGGTTTTCAGCTACTTAATTCTGCTGAGAGTGAAATGCCTCCAAGCAACTAATTGTTGGATATTAATGCTGCTTATAGTCTAAAGAGGATAAAAGAAAATAGGACATTAATTTGTCTATTTTTTCTCAATTAATTGGTCTGCCATTTGCAATGATTTTGTTTCTTTTTCAGGTCAAGATTTTATCTGACCATTGTACAATAAAGGTGCACATACTACCTTGCTAAGTTTGAAGTCAAACTTACGAATCATGTAATGAACTTGCTATGACTGTGTGAAGCTATCTAAAATCATTGGCTTAGAAGGGACCTCATTAGTATTTTGTTCTACCCCCTTACAAAATTCCTCTATTATTCCAGACAAATTCCTGTAATGTATAGTATGCCATTTGTATGCCTACATATACACGCACTTCTGCACAAACATACACATATATTAGGCCTGTGTGAAGTAGCTAGCATTCGATTCAGATTCAGCCGATTTGGGGGATAACGATTCGAATCAGCCATCTTTCTAAATCAAACAGGCCCCATCCCCTGCCCACTCTCCCAGCTCTGTCAATGGCTACCCTGCCCAGCCCCAGCGTCCCAGCTCTTAAAAAAAAGCCCTGCACTCACTGGCTGCTGCCAGGCAGGGGGCAATCCCTGCTGCCCCACACTACATAGGGGGCTCTGCCATAAGCCCCCAGAAGCCCCGATGGCCACTATAGCAACCAGTGAGTGCAGGTCTTTGTTTGGTTTTTTTTAAGAGCCGGGACACTGGGGCCAGGCAGGGCAGCTGTTGAGAGCATATCGGGGCTGGGGGCTCATGGCAGAGTGGGGCAGTGGGGGGCAGCAGGGAACGCCCCCCCCACACGCAGGAGCTGGTGAGGGCGGGCCCTTCCCCCCCGGAAGCCCCCTTCCCCCCCTCCCCCTATCTCCTACTTATCAGCACGGAGTCCAAGTCCAACTCCCTGCAAATCGATTTGGACCTTTTTTATTGGTCTACTGATTTGATTCTGATTCAGAGATTCAGCCACCAAATCAGGTTGAATCTCCTCTAAATTGAATCAGCACCCAAAGCTTTGCACAGCCCTAATGTATATCTGCATGTCTGCCCTTCCCCCCCTCCCCCTATCTCCTACTTATCAGCACGGAGTCCAAGTCCAACTCCCTGCAAATCGATTTGGACCTTTTTTATTGGTCTACTGATTTGATTCTGATTCAGAGATTCAGCCACCAAATCAGGTTGAATCTCCTCTAAATTGAATCAGCACCCAAAGCTTTGCACAGCCCTAATGTATATCTGCATGTCTGAGTTGCACAATATATATTTCTACATAGAATTGAATATTCTGATTGAATTACATGAATCCAAGCTGCCAGAGTGGTGTACTACTAACGAGCAAGAGCATCATGAGAGATTTTTCCATTCACTGCTACATAAGTAATATTAAACGAAGTATAATTTCTGAAAGATCCCATTACGTAAACTATGAAACATATTTAGTAGCGGAGAAAGAATGAATCATTAAGTGCAGATTAAAATAGAATCTATATTTAATATTTCATGTCATATGAATAAGAATTTTATGACCATAGTGAAAGTGAGTCTGTTTACTTGCCTGTTAGTTGTGGCCTTCATAATGTTATATAACATCAGTTAAGCCTCCATCACAAAGGTCATGGCTAGCTTGTGAGAATAAATTTGATATTTTTGGCCAGACTGAAGTGTCAAACGCCCTTTCTGCACACAGGGTCATTTTCTGGTCTCATCTCCAGAGTAAACTGAAGTTTAATTTAATTTTCTCTGGAATGAAGGTGCTGTATCTACATTTCAAATTCCATATTGGGCATCTTTAAAATGTATCTTTTTAGAAGACCTGGAAATATTTCTTATCTGTTTCTGTTTTGCAAATGTTTTATGCATTTTTCTTATGTAATGCACAGGAAAATAATGCTGGAAAACTGGAGTTAGCTTTACTGTTTTTCAGTCTGATTAAGTAACTCAATGAAGGGCGTATCACATTAATTATACCTTTAATTGAGAAAAATCAGTAATTTGCTGCAATAACTTGGAATCCTGTATAAAGTTACTGTATATGTCAGACAACTTCAGACAAAGCGTCTAATTGAAACTTCATAGCTGAAAAATGCTCTAATTAAAAAATTATTTTTCCCCATTTTAGGTTGTTGTTTTTTTTCTCCTTAATGCTGCATTAAGGCAGTTGGGAGTTGAGTTCAGTTGCTTAGTCAAATTACTGTCCTCATAGTTTTACATGGAACTTTTATTCCAAAGGTATTTTTAATTTCCAATTTGTGGTTTACTCTTTTTTTTTCCAGAGGGTTATTCCTACCTCTGTACTGCAGTCAATATACTGTGCAGCTGAAACATCAGATATACATTTGATACATCAAGTGTCTTTTGTTGTAAAAACATAAGTGGCCTCCTGCTCATGGAAAAATTTCCCGTTAGTTGATAGCTTGATCTCCTTATTTGATTTGGGGTTTTTTATCTACTTTCAACATTTATCTCCTAAAAGCTTTAAGCAGCTGACTGCCATTTTAAGGTACCTTGCACATAACCATACAATAATGTTCAGATTTCCAGTAGTTTCCTGCTTTTCTTCACATAGAAGGACTAGATAAAGAAGTGTTCAGAAATGCCTATAGAGTCATTCAGCATCTCATGAGACTAATTATTAGGATTTTGGGCTTTCTTAAATATGTTTAGTCTTCCAAAGGAAGCTTACAAAACTGCTTAATCTCTGCAGGAGCCCCACATGAGGAAAAATTTCTGCATTCCAATAAAAGGCATGGTTCGGGGTTTGGTTTGGTTTGGTTTGGTTTGGTTTTTAAGGGAGATTGACAAAAATTACTGGATGTTGCTTTGATGTACAGTATGTCTAACAGGTCATGTTGTTTTCTTTTTTTACAGGCTTGCTAGTTGTCAATCCAGTATAAAGAGAGATTTTGAAAACAGTAGTCAGTCAGACACACAGACTGTTCTGAATTAATGGTTACTAACTATATGCACTACTGTTCACAGAAAAGAAACGTCATGTTATGTAAAATTTTCCATAAATCATATAAGTTGAAATGCAAGAAGGGAATTTGTATGACGGATTGAATATATTGCTGGCAGTTCTTTCTTTCTTGTCATGTTGTAGGACTATATTTAAAATAACAGGACCAATATCTTGTAAATCCCTCCCCTTGCTGCCAGAAAAAGGCTGAGAGACGGCCCTAAAATCCCACACATTAATATCAGTATGGGTTATATACTTCTGTTTTTTGGAAGGGATTAACTCTTACACTCCAAAAACAAAATTAAGTGAGTATATGTATAGAGGAGCAGATCTGCTTTTTTTTTATTCCCTTAGGTTTGGTTAGGATTTGTAATCAAAATTTCTTCATAAGAATAAACCACATTCAGTGCAGGTATATAGAAGTTAACTTGCCACATCACTGGCAAAAAAATTGGTATTGCTTGTTTTTGCATGCATTTAAGAGAGGGTTACTTATTTTTCTTCTCACTTTACTATATGCATCTCAGAAGCATTTGAGTAGTCCCATAGTAAATTTATACGTTCATACCAAAAAGACATTATTAAAAGTAGGGGGCTAGTTGTGAATAGCTGGTTAATTGACTTTCTTCAGAGCTATTCCCAGTCTGGTATGAAGAAGATAGCTTTGCTTTACAAGACTGAACCTTAATATGGAATAAAGCAAATTTTCAAGAATGGTGCCAAAAGATGTGTGTGTTATTATATGGACTCTAGCCAATGTCAATTGCATAAGGGCTATAATCTGGGGTGCGACTTGGGTATCAGTTCTGTTGCATACTCAAATACTTCTGATTTTTTTAAATACTTGGGATTTGTCCAAACATAACAAAAACAAGCAATTCATACTCTGAGCAGCCTCTATTGCCAATAACTCCTGTCTTAGAATGGGAAGACTGGTAAAGCCTGGTTTCTTCTTTAAAGTATTCTCTGTTGGGATTTCCTGTAGGGAAGGGAGGGAAAATGCAGTTCCTGCTCTGGAAGAAATTATGAGGATCTGTCTCAACACTTTTTGAAAAAAACCCTGCTCCTTCAATCACCAAACATTGGTCAGGGAGATTCTTTTACATCTTTGCACTGGCCTCTCATTAAGGCTAGGGACAGATATTACACGCAAACCAGTTTGAGTGATCAGAAACTGGTTTAAACCTGTAACAGAACAGATGTTCAGTGCACATAAACTAGTTTGAAAATGGCTGAAATCGGTTTGAGATAAACCTGGTTGAACATAGTAACAGATTTAACTGATTTGGGTCAAACTGGTTTATGCAATGTCTGTCCCAGCCCCCTTGCTGGTTTAAGAGAAACCAGACACCCCCAGCATGTTCTCTTGGCTGGGTGGGGCTCTCTGCTCCACAGCAGGGCTGGCCCCTCCCCTCTGCTTTCTGGCTGGAGCTCCAGCAGACTGCAAGGTGCTTCCCCCTCCCCCTCACTGCTCTCTGCTAAGCAGGAATTCCCCCCTCCACTCTGCCTTGCTGAGGAGGTGTCTGTGTATTAGCTAGCAGACCACATGTTGATTCAGCAGGGAACCTAGCCAGCAGGTAGCTGGTAATATCCCTCTGCTGTTTTCTTAATGGGGTGATAAACACTGAGTTAGGGGGTGATAAACACTGTTATCAATCCCCTGCTGGACTAATCAGAATCTCCTGCGGGGGGTCTGGCCACACCCCCCTCAGCTCAGTGCTATGGAAAGGATGGGGGTGCTGCTCTAGTGCCCCCCAGCTTGTAGCCTGAGCCACTACTGGCATGTGCCTGCATGTCTGGGATGTCTGTGCATTTACAAACCAGTTCAGCCTAGCCAGGTTAAACTAACTTGCAAAGATTGAATCAATTCAGGCTCAGGCTTTTTGAATGCCTGTCCCTAGCCTGCGAGTTAGTGTACATTGTAAGCCTACCATGATTCTGTGCAGCAACATCCTATCTCTTCAGGGATGAAAATTAAATTTTGGAATTGAATCTCCCTTATTTGCATATTGTTTTCATTAAGCAGCTCTGCAAGCTCACCCCAAACGATTATCTGTCTGTTTAACATGTGCTCTAGGTTAGAGTTTTTAATAGAAATAAGTTCTTTTTATTCCTGATTCTGTCTCTTCTCACTCAGAACGTTGTGAAAAAAATATTCTTTTGCGTCTAGAACACTTTAAAAATTCCCTGCACTTCTTCCTAGTCTGATATTTAGGATTTGGGAACATTTAATAAGAGGATTGCAATGGAAGAACATGAACTTCTAACACTGCAAAGGCATACTATTGAATATTTGGAAATTAGAATGAGGGATGGTGGTGTACCTGGTTCACCAGCCTTCCATTCTAGTGTCAGAACAGCTTTTTTCTTTTCACGTAACTTTTGCTTCTATTGTCATCTTGTGAATTGAATTGAACAGGTTTGGGGGTAAGGGAATTCTGTAGAAGAGTAGATACCCAATGTTATAGCATAAGGACAGACTATTCCTAAAAGATCAAGCAACCATAATTGCTACTTTAGGGGATAAAACCAGTGCAAATCAGCAGGTTTCCTGTTGGAAGAAAGGCACCAGTGGTTAGAGAGAATGTGTGGCTGGTTTAACCAAAGATTTAGGCACCAGTGGTTAGAGAGAATGTGTGGCTGTTTTAACCAAAGACTGACCTAGAACCAGCCTATTCTTTCCCTGCCATGGCTTCTGTGGTATGCATTAGAGAAAAATCTGACTGAATCTGGCTTCTATATTCTGGTCCCTCCCAGAAAGTTTGTTCAGCATCTCAGTTGTTCCATCTTTAAAATGGAGAGAATTCTAGTTGCCTGCTTTTTTGGTAGAGATGTAAGTTCTCGCTCAATAACAATGGCTAGACAATGCACAGAATTGCCAACCACAAAGAGAAATGAAAATGGACCTCACAGGCCATGTCTACACAAGATGCTGACTACTCAGTACCTCATTACTACTGCATAGTAGTGTCACCTGGCACAAAGCATGTGATGCTGCCACACAGTAGTAACAAACTACTGCTCAGTCAACATCACCAAGAAGCCACTGAAGGATGCTACTGCGCAGTAACACCATGTATTCAATTAAAGAACAGTGCAAACTAACCACAGAGATGGTCTGCATTTAATGAGTAACCTCTTTGAGATGAATTCATCCTTTTTATGACTACTTCTTCATATTTATTGTGTAGTACATTGTTTGAATGCGTGGCATGTTACAATTTATTGAGTGATTAACCCAATGTATTGCAGGGGTCTTATTAGTGTCCTTTAGCTTATTTCTTTTTGCCTTTCTGAACTGTTCTGAGCCATTATATTATTTTACCTATTCATTTCCTTTTATCTCTTCTTTACACAAACTTTGGTCAAGTGAATACAAGAAAATACAATACCATATTGCCATTAAGTAGCTTAGGGCAGGGGTGTCAAACTCGTCTGAGCCCATGGGTCAGATCAGTGGTGTGGGGCTGGTCCATAGACCTCTACCTGTGTGCCTGATCCAGTGCATGCAGCACTCGCCCAGGCTGTTCTGGGATGCTTGTAAGCAAGCTCTGCCTGTGGTGCAGCCTGGAACTGGCTCCAGCAAGCACTGTAACCCAGGACCTGGCCCCAGCAACAGCTGCATGTAGCGTGAGGCCGGTCTGCCACAGCATGTATCAATGGAGCAGAACTGGGGACTGGATTATGGGGCTCCTCAGGCCACATGTTTGACACACTTGGCTTAGGGTTTAATGTAGTCTATAGCATGTAAGTGAGTGTAGGTACCTAAATGTGATCTTACATAAACATCCTTGAGTCCCTGAAAGATGGGTAACACCTGGGTGAGCCCTGCTTACTACTTTTTGTGGTTTGATCTTAAGGTGAAGATGAAGGTGTATTACAAAATTAGACACGTTAATAGTCTGACCAGCGCCCGATAGAGGGGAAGTATCACCTCTTTGGATCTATTCGTCATGCATCTGCTGATGCATGATAAAGTGCCATTAGCTTTTCTGATGGCTTTGTCACACTGCCGACTCATGTTCATTTTGGAGTCCACTAGAACTCCAAGATCCCCTTCCACTTCCGTTCCACCCAGCAGGTCATTTCCTAGGCTGTAGGTGTGCTGGACATTTTTCCTCCCTAGGTGTAGCACTTTGCATTTCTCCTTGTTAAATTGCATTCTGTTGTTTTCTGCCCACTTGTCCAACCTGTCCAGTCTGCTTGCAGCTGTTCCCTGCCCTCTGGCGTGTCCACTTCTCCCCACAGTTTTGTGTCATCCGCAAACTTGGACAGAGTACACTTTGTCCAAG
>NW_005842023.1:2556496-2561631 GCF_000455745.1 Alligator sinensis | reverse complement strand
AAACACTTAAGATTAGGGAGTAACCAAATACTTGGGAGCCAGCTTGAGATTCCTATGGGTGGCAGATATACTGATGGGATATCTCATGGTTTCTTCAGGAACAATAGATAGCTTGCAGCATCAGGATTTTGGATTTTTACTTGTTGTGCCCAAGCCTCAGCTTAGCATGACTTTTCCAGATTTTACTATAGTCTTTTAACAGACTTAAGACAATTATTGGGGTGCTCATAACCTTTTGTGGAGAGGACTCCCACCAGTCGTCTTGGGAAAGGTATGACAACACCTGTGATTAGGGTTCCAATGGGCTGGACGTTGTGATGAACTAACCAGTGTTCAAATGTTGCCCGTACCCCCTCTGACTCGGTCTCTTGCCTCAGCATTCACTAACCCGGCAACCGAGTTTTAGTCAATCAAGTTTAAATAGGCCTCCCATAGTGGGACCGGGGAATGTACGGCCCGAGATGCCTATTAAACTTAGAGGTGTGTGTGTGTCTGGGGGGGAAAAGTCCTTAGTAAATCCAGATTAGAACTGGTCTGATAAATGCTGAGCTGGGTGTGTGTGAACATGGGTTGATTAACATTTGGAGCACAGATTTCCCCATCATGCAGTGCTTCCCTGCTTCTCTGGTCCTAGAATTCACTGCAGTCTCTGCTTCAGGCTTTCTGTTCTCCATCTCTCATGTAAATGAATGGTCATCTGGTTCCATCTTGGATGTAAATGAGACCTAGGGCAGTTGGTTCACTCTTGTCACCCTTATCTTGAGGGTCTTAGATGTGTCTCTCACTGCATCTTAATCAGTTTTGTTTAGGTAGAGGAGGGGAGGGAGGGGGGGTGAGTCCTTTGTGAGTCAGACAGACTGCATCCTGTGCCAGGGTTGCCCAAGAACACACAACTGAGACGTAACAGAAGACCTTCCTGAAGTCTAAGTATATGGCATCCACCCCTACTCCTGTGTCCAGGCGTTTCGTAACCTGGTCATAAAAAGAGACTAGATTAGTCAGGCATGATCTGCCTGCTACGAACCCGTGCTGGTTTCCCCTCAGCATAATTTGTCCTGCCGGGCTCTCGCAAATGTGAGCCTTGATAATTTTTTCAAAGACTTTGCCAAGGATGGAGGTGAGACTGACTGGCCTATAGTTGCCCGGGTCCGCCTTCCTCCCCTTCTTCAAAATGGGGACCACATTGGCCCTTTTCCAGTCCTCCGGGATTTGGCCCGTGCGCCACGAGCGTTCAAATATTCCTGCCAGTGGCTGTGCAATGATGTCGGCCAGTGCCTTCAGTACCCTCGGATGGAGCTCATCCGGGCCTGCCGACTTAAAGGCATCCAGTTCTTCCAAGTGACTGCACCATCTCAGGGTCTACGCATGGTAGTCTGGCGCTTTGCTGCTGCCTCTCTACAAGCCCCGGGAGAGACTTGTCTTGCCCCTCGCTTAGGAACACTGAGGCAAAGAACTCGTTGAGGAGTTCAGCCTTGTCCGCCCTGTCCGTCACCAATTGCTTCTGCCTATTTAGTAGGGGTCCTGTTCCTCCCTGGGCCTTCCTTTTACTCCCTATATATCTAAAAAACAATCCTCAATCCAAAAACATAATATATTAAAAAACTAAGTTTAAACTAAGGAATACATATATGTTGGTACTTAAAATTATTTGGAAATAGCTCTGAGGTCAGAAATATGCTAAAGATAGCAGAGTATGTGTAGTAGTGACACCTTGCAAGTTGAACATCAGCGATGTGTAACTTACTAGGCAGTAAACCAAATGTACTGATGAATGCATTCGCATAATCTATATCCATATCTAAATTGTGGGTTAAATTTACTTTATAATGCTCTTTGAATTGCTATTTCCTTTTGGGGAAAAAATCCAGGAAATATACAAAAAGTAAGAAGCTTTACGTGAAACAGATTTAAAAACAAACAAACTGTATGAAGTAAAGATATCGGTCGGATCTTGAATGATGCTACACATCTTCAGGTCCCCAACATTTTAGCAAGTTTACTATATTGGAATTACATGTATCCTGGCTTCTCCAAGTTCTCGATGCACACTGATACCATCTGATCGACAGCTTTCTTCACCACTTGGTTCTACAATCTTGCAGGGCATTTTGACAG
Source organism: Alligator sinensis (assembly GCF_000455745.1). NCBI lineage: Eukaryota > Metazoa > Chordata > Crocodylia > Alligatoridae > Alligator > Alligator sinensis. Next base: position 2,559,516 of record NW_005842023.1, on the reverse strand, counting down.
TTCCTATACATAAATTAATGTAATTCAGCGAAAGTAGCTCCATCTGGGAAGGTTGTCTTTAGTGTGTATGTTTGTGTACTTTCCATACAGAATGCCTCTAGAAATGGAATTGTTCTCTTTGTCCCCTTATACTTATAATAAAGCCATAGTACTGTGTCATACAACAAAAGGGAGTACAGCTAAAGTTGACTCAAATCACTTTGTTTAAAAAAATAGGATTTTCAGATTTTTGATAGATACGCATTTTTAAAAATTTATTTACAAACTCAGTGTTTAACTTGTTAGAGCTAGAAAACTCTGGATAAAGTCTGTCAGGGCTGTTAGCTAGTGTGTCTGTTTTTTGGTACTTTCATCAGAAATGCAGCATTGGTGGTAGAGAGCCTCATTTTGCAAGCTGAAGTCTAAAGTGCATATTTCAAATCCAAGCAAAATACTGTCATCGATAGAACCTTTGTGGTAAACTTTGAAGACTGGCAGCTGAAAGACTTGCACTTTGAAATGTTGGAATCCAATAGAGCACTGTTAACCTTTCAGTGCATGAATCTCTTGCATTTCAGCAACACAAAGTAGGCTAAGGAATCTGTGGAAAGAGATTTTTATCAGAAGGATGTGTTCACTCTTAAATAGCTGAAGTTTTTCCAGGGGTTATTCAGTATGTAGATGGAAAAATTCTTTTCAGTTCTTAAAGATCTTATTTCCCTTTAATATGCACCCATGTAGTTTTCATTTATGGAATGGCAGTTAGCCACATCCATTGAGAAGAGGTTATGCATCTTAGCTATGCATATTTTTTCTCCTTTACTGCATTATTCCTTAGAGAGAGGCAGCATGTCTCAGTTACATCTGTTTTCTTCCAGTTATTCCTGTTTCTTGAACTTTAATTTGAACCTGTGCATTTGTTGTTCACTGGAAAGTAGATGTACCCAATCTATGCTGCTGCTTTTCCTGTGGAGCGCCCAACTCTTTAATAAATTGAATTAAATCAGTTTTGTGAAAAATGAAATGAAGATTCATGAAAGCATGTGTGATAAAGTTTGTGTAGAAGTAGGAATATGTAAGGGAGCTAGGAAGCAATAATCCAAATCCTAACACCAGAATAGTATCTAAACCTGCAAACAGGTCCTTTTAAGTTGATGGAAGTAAGTAATTGTAGTTAGAGGCATTAAAGAATCTGAAAAGGCAGACAAGTGCATGGGGCAAAATTCAGCCTGATCCCATAATACCTCCACCTTAGATGTCATTGCCCAAAAATTAGGTGTTTTCCCCAGGAAGGTAAATCAGAAAAATAGGTCCTACGCTACTTGTGCAATGAATGGAGAGAGTCTGATGCCTCTGAAGGATGGTTCACAGAGCTCACTCTGAAAGGGGAGCTGCCAAAAGCTGGTGAAATGAAACATAAGCTTCATGATGTGTTTGAGTCCTCACCTTTCTGGAGCTTAGGAGACCCACTCAGGATTGAAGTTTACGTGCTTCAGGCCACTTTACATCCAAGCATTGAATTGTCTTCCAAAGATAAGCACCTTTCTGAGCACAGCTCACTGTTAAGAGTGATTCTTGCTTTCTGTTCAGTGCTCATGAAACCTCACCTGGAATACTGTGTCCAGTTTTGGGTGCCACACTTCAAGAAGGATGTGGACAGTTTGGAAATTGTAGTCCAGTGTGGGGCATTAAGAATAATTAAGGGATTGGGAGGTAAGATTTATGAGGAAAGGCTGAAAAAATAGGGTTGTTTAGCTTGGTGAAGAGAAGACAGGAGGATGGTGAGGTGTATTTGATAACAATCTTCAAATACCTGAAGGTAGATTAAAGAGAAATGGACTTTTCTCTCTGGCTGTAGGGGACATGAGTAGGAGCAACAGCCTTAAACTGCAGCAGAGGAAATTTAGGCTGGAGATTAGGTGGAAATCTCTGGTTATGAGGACAGTCAGGCATTCAACCAGGCTCCCTAGAGAAGTTATGGAGTCTCCATACTTGGAAACTTTCAGAAGCAAGTTAGGCAGACACTTGGGTGTGATGGTTTAGTTGGGAATGATCTTGCCTTGTGCAGGGGGTGGATTAGGTGATCTTGTGATGTTCCTCCCAGTCCTAATTCTATGATCCTTCAATCCTAGGACATTTTATCCAGAGACCCTGAAGAAACCTGCTTCCTTAACCACTGATGATTTTTTGGGTGAATATGCCCTGCAGGGTTGCGACTGTTTTAACTCTTGTGCAGGGATGGGCAAAATATGACCCAAGGGCTGGATCTGGCCCATGGAGGGACTTTGTCCTGTCTGTGGCGAGTCCCTTGGTCCCACTTGGGCCTGGCACTGTCTGGCCCATGGCGCATCCTACCGCTTTCTGCGCAGGCTGTGGGGCTAGTGTGACTCCACAGCTGGACTACCTTTCTAGGCAGCCCAGTTGGCAGCAGCTTCTTCCAGCAGCTGCAGCCCCTGGCCCCAATCCTGCAGTACTGGTGGGGACCTGTACTCAAATCCCTGACCCTGGCTGATGGCGACTCTGGACCACCTGGCCATGCTGAGCAGTGGCAGCAGTAGCCATGGCTGGGCAGAAGCTGCTGCACAGTGCAGGGAAAAAGTGGCCCCTCCCCGTCACCGCTGTCGGGCCCTTCTTGCTGCAGCCTCCCAGAGCCCATGCCTGGGCTGCCGTGCCACTCCTCTGCACAGCCAGTGCTGCTCCACTGAGTGTCCTGGAGGCAACGGCAGTAAAGAGGAGCAGCAGAGCAGCTCAGGTGCAGGCTCTGGGCAGCTGCATCAAAAAGTGCCTGGCAGCAGTGAGGGGGAGAAGCCGTTTTTCCCCCTCACTGAGCAGCAGCTTCTGCCTGGCCACTGCTGCTACTGCCGCTGCTCAGCGCAGGCAGGTGAGTCGAGCAGGTGCGGGGTGGGACAGGGCTGTGTGCATGGGTTCTGGCTGGTCTGGAGCTGCTCCTTTGTGCCCGGTTGAGTCTGGAGCAGGTATGGGGCAGGCTGGGGCTAGTGCTGTGTGTGCAGGTGCCTGCCAATACCACAGTTCTGGGGTCA
>NW_005842023.1:2527940-2556465 GCF_000455745.1 Alligator sinensis | reverse complement strand
GTGGTGGCATCCAGAAGGAACCACCGCTGCTGCCTGGGCTGCCTAGAAAGGTGGGGTGGGCCGCGGGCTGTGCACTGTTGGCAGTGGCACGTGGGCTACAGACTGTTGTAGTGGGGAGGAGGCGTGTAGAGGGGTGCTGACTGGCCCATGGCAGCTCCCCACAGCTGCCTAGGGCAAAAATAATTGCCCGCCCCTGCTATAGTGTGATCTTTTTACTTAGCTGCTACAGCTCTGCTGGTGGAACTTTGCAGTGCAAACAAGGCTTTCATATCCATGTAGAGTAGAAGAGGACCTCTGTTTTTAAGGACTCACTTGAAAGCCCTAGATACCAGTGAATTACTTAGTGCATATAGATGAGTACATTGATACCAATGATTTTTTTTTAAATGTATTTTGAAAGATGCAATCTGTTTGAAAGAGACTAGATGAAAAGCTCTATGTGCCTTTAGCACTGCAACACAAAATCTCCACTAAAGAGGTAGGGAGGCTGTGGTGTCTAAGCCATTTTTGTGTTCTTTTGACCTTTGGCAGCTTCAGAATGTAGAAAGGCCCCCAGATGAATTCAATACTTTTCGTCCAGTATGCATTTCCTTAGCTCGTGAAAGAGGATGTCATGGGAGACTGTCAAATGCCTTGCTAAAATCAAGGTATACCACATCCCCTGCTGTCCCTTCCTCCACAGAGCCTGTCAATTTATCAAAGAAGGAAATCAGATTGATCAGGCATGACTTACTCTTGGTGAACCCAGACTGAATGTTCCTGATCACCTTGTTCTCCTCTAGGTGATTCATAATAGATTACTTGAGGACCTGCTCTATATCCTTTCCAGATATTGAGGTCAGGCTGACTGGGATTTAGTTCCCCCTATCCTCCTTCTTCCCCTTCTTAAAGATGGCACTATATTTGCCCTTTTTCAGTCCCCAGGACCTCATCTGACCTCCATGAGTTCTCAGAAAGGATAGCCAATGACACTGAAATTATCTCAGCCAATTCTTTCAGTACCCTTGATTATTGTCCCACTTTTGGACATTGATGTACAGAATACTCAGAACTTTTCATGATTGGATGCTATACAGTGAGTCTTCTGTTGCCACATAAAATGTAGAAGTGATTCAATAGGATATGTAGTCTTAATGCTCCATCTGGTGTTAAGTTATACTATGAAGGTTCTTGTGTCAGAACTGGACACAACATGACAGTCTCTTTTTAGATACCTGCACTTTGTAAAAGAGGGAGCATTTTATTATTCTGCTTAATGAATGTTTCAGTCAAGATAATTCAGAAAGAAGTCACCGGGTAAAAAAAACAAACCCTCATCACCCTTTCATAAAGAAAGCAAAAAACAATAAAAAGTAAAACATTTTTAACATAAACACAAAAGGCTTGGAACTCAGATGTTGCATGCTTCTCTAGAGGGAAACTACCCTTACTCTACACTAATTCTTAACTATGACATTCCTGCAAAAAGTGGCACACTTAATATAGATAAACAATCTCTGGCTACTTACAGTAAAGGTAGCATTTAGCTATGTTCTCTTTTAAATAATTCCTTAATGGCCAAATTCAAATCCTGTGGACTTTAGGCATGCCTAGTTTTTTTTCTTATTTGGAGGATATCGTGCTATCGGTATTACCCAAATGTTAATACTTTCAAATTGGTAGAACAATTGCATCTAGAAATACATTTTATTTATCTGTGTAGTGATTATTTTATTTATTTCATAGTTTGGTTGAATGCAAAAAGGAAAAGAAAACATCTAATTCAATTAACCAAACCATTTTATAATGAAGTAGTTGAAGAAAATAAATCCTTTACTTCTGAGAGTCTCAAAACTTGGCCTGGTGGTACTGTTTCTACAAACATTGCTGCCGATCTCACATTAAAATGTTCTTTCTGTTGTGGGATTGTTTAATATTTTTTAAATTGTTTTGTTGGTTCGTGACTAAAACAACTTTACATTTTTATTTAGCATTGTGCCTTACTCCATAATGAAACCAGTCTGCATGTGGTATAAAATTAAAGTATAAAAGGGATAGGCAACCTTTTTTGGGCTGCAGTGACCCATCCCAGGTCAGAGGCAGGCAGGTGGGTAGGCACTAAAACCCAGTCACCACTGTCACTTGTCTCCAGCAGTACACACAAAGCATCTGCAGGCAATCCCCCCTCCCCCCAATACTACTGAATCCCACTGTATGTGATCTGGATTCAGTGGTTCTGTGGGCTGGTTCAGCCTGTGGATCATAAGCTGTCAACTCCTGATCCAAATGATTATATACTGCTCTGCAATAACAATATAATTATCTGGGATGGTAACAAGCACTCAGATACTTTAACTTAATCACTTTCAAAATACTCCTTTTGGCTGTAATATGAGACAATCAAGGCTGAGCAGTACAGTGTGCAGGGAGTATTTGCTTTGTCATGTACTGTACGTGTAACATTATCTAGTCCCTATCCCACTGTACTGAAAATTTACTCCATTGCATTTGTGGAGTGATGATTTTTTTGAACAGCTTAAATTAATGCTAAAATGTAAATGGTTTTTATATTAGTGGGATTCTTTTTAAAGTATAACTTGGACGTATCTGTAGAATGTAATATTTGATAAAAGATTAATATTTTTCTAGGAAGCCTTTGAATGACATCTGTACTTAATTCACAAATTTATTTCCATAGGTGCTCAGTTGAAACTCAGAAATTAATCAGAAAGAATCTTTTTTTCTTTGAATTGCTGTTAACAAAAAGTTAGGCAAAAATTTACCCCCATGTGTTGCTGGCTTGTGTTTGAACCAGACGAGCACATTTCAGTGGGGAAATTTTTTTTAATGCTGCACTTCTGGTAACATTTCAGATTGCCCAAAACATTTTTATAAAAGGTTGCACTAAGGGAGGTGGTTGGTTTTTTTTTTTTTTAAGCAGTTTTATATTATGATTTCCCATATGCACAGGATATTGCTCTGACATATCAAAGAACTGGTTCTGCTGTAAGCAGAAGGAAAATAAGCATATACCAAAAATGACTGAGAGTGGGTAAAAAATCAGAAACTGGGGAACACTATGCAAAAGATTCAGGCTGCTTCTACCAAACAAGTCAGACATTCATTCTTGAAAGTCTCAGCCCTGGCTCTTTTGCTGGTTTTCACTAGAATGGCCTGCTTATCAAAGCACTTTATCAGTGGGGAAGGGATGTGGGTTAACCACTTCAGTCAGCTTTAACTTCCCAGCTAGCAGTCTGTCACCAAACAGCTGTTTCTCAATACATACACTATGAACTGTAGAGCTCCTGACAAGAACAGCATTGTACTTATTCTAGGTGGGGGCTGGTTTCCTATAACCTCCAAGGAAAAAGAACTGAAGATCAACTTGAGCTTTTATTTTATTTTTAAGGGTTGCGTTGGCTATTGCATTTACATTTAAAAAGTGTGTGTGTGTGTGCATGTGCATGTTCTTAAGGCAGTGTTTGTCAACCTTTTGGGACTTGAGACACCCCCTCATTCAACTTGATGTACTCCTCATTCAGCTCAAGGCCCCCCTCCATAACTTTTGTGAATTAAGTGGCACCCAATTTCAAAAACTAATTTATATATTATGTACTTAACTCCTTGCATAGGGGCCAGGCAATGAGAGTGGAGGATTGGCTGGGCAGGGACAAGCTTGAGCCTGCTCGTACCTGCTTATCTCCTCACACCTCCTTTATAACTTCATACCTTGCGACACCGTACAAAGGATCTGGCAGCACCCCTGCATGCCAAAGCACTCTGATCAAGAATCACTGTTGTAGGGCAGTGGTTTTTAACCTGTGATCTGCAGACCCTTGGGGGTCCACAGACTACATATGAGGTCTGCGAAAGATGACTATAATCAATCAAAAGTATGTGAATACCCACATTTAAAAATTCAGAGGGGTCCACACCTCCATTTGAATTTTCCAAAGGGTTCCACAGCTCCATTTGACATTTTTTAGGGATCTACAAATGAAGAAAGGTTGAAAACTACTGTTGTATGGTGTTCCTGGTGTTTTGTTTCTGGTCTTTTGCCTTACACACGAGAGAGGATTTGAAGTCATGATTTTGCAGCTTCTTGAGTGAATAACTGCCTGGAAGCAGAGGGTCTGGATTTTATGGCCCAGGAGTCCCCTTCCAGTCTTATGTTTCTGTATGTGTATAAGTACAGTAAAAGCTCTGTTATCCAGCACTTTACAAGCCGGCATGTTCTATTAACTGGCATGCCGGCTTGTAAGGTAAAATGAAACCGGAAGTGCCTACTGTGGCACTTCCAGTTTCTCTGAGCCCCCACAGCCTGGGGCAAAGCAGCCTGCATTGATGAGCCCCCACGGCTTGGGGCATAGCAGGCTGCACGGGGCCTGCCTCCCTGTCCCGCAGGGCATGTGAGAGGGTCTGTGATGCTGCGGGAAGGGTGGCGACCCAAACAGGCAAGGACCCGAACCCTAACCCTGCCAGTCCTCTTGAGATTCAGAATCAGAGAGGAAAATTGGCTGGAATGGAATGCCATTCTGCCAAGGCAAATCCCAGATGGGCAGTGATGAGGCCTGATTTGGCATTGCTGTCTCTGTACAACTCTGTTAGGTTGTTAAATATACATACATCTGTGGTTCTTAGAGGTAGAAGATTTTTGATTTTCATCAAAATAAATGTGGATACATGGGTCTTGTGAGATGTTAATTATGCTGAAAAAATGTCCTGAATATTGAGAGGAAACCACATATAGGCAAATAATCTAAAAAGATTAGGTCTGAAGGCAACTTGTATAATACAAGTCCATCCTATATCCTTGTTTAATTAACCTGGACCTATAATTAGTTTAACCTGGTGTTACTATGACGCATTAAGTGCAGATCTTTGTCTTGGAACTACTGATTTTATTAACACCTTGTTATCTTAAAGACCGCCCACAGAAGGACCATAAATCCTTCAGAAAACAGCTTGATTTTATCATTTCATTTTGTCTCACTGATTTCTTTCTTTGGGTGTATGAGGGAGGGGAAGGTTGCATTGACTTCCTTCATCTGCAAGGATGTCTGTTAAACTGAAGCATGTTTTTAAAAGCTCAATGAAGTAAAATGGTACCATTTTACTCTTAGTAACAATTAAGTTGAAAACCAGAGACAAACCCCAAAGCGTAATCTGCTTCTGATATACTAAAAGTGTGGAAGACATTAGCTGAGAAAACAGTACTTCCTATTAAGAAAACTGTGATAATTTCTATTTGCTGTAGAAGATAGAGGTGGTATTGCGTTTCATATGTTCAACTCTTTCAAATTATTAAATAGCAGAGATGAGGCTTGAATTTTATTCCAGGAAGTCAGGCTTGAAAATAGAATTTCCTTTATATCTTAAGGAATGAACAGATGAAGACTATTTGTTCAGACATTGTTTCAATAACTGCCATTAACTAGGAGAGAAAAGGTGGCCCTATACCTCTTTAAATTTCTTGTCCATTTTGTCATCTCTGCCAACATGAAAGAAATTCTTTATTTGACAGGAACCCCTTTTAAAAATAAATGCACTCTAATGATGCAAACTTTGCCACCTTCCCTTTAGGAAGTGCTCTCCAAACAGGCTAAAGGAAACAAGAACATTTTGCTGCTGTGACTAAATGAAGGTCTTGTTTATTTGATTGGCCCACTTCAATATTCATCTTTTTTTCCTCCAGAAACTCTGTAAAGGTTTACCTGGGCCACAGGACAAAAATAACAGAGAATCCCCTGCCAGCTACGATAGCTTTTCTTTTCCTTAACTGTTTCAGATAGATTAGTCTTGGAGCTCTCCTTCAAGTTGGGGCTGAGAGACTTTATCACCTGTAGCTTCTTCTGTATTCTTCACTTTGCTAATGTCCTTTACTTTTTTTTCAGTTTCATAGTTCCATAGTTGTTAGGGGCTAGAAGGGACCTTATAGATCATCAGGTCCAGCCCCCTGCACTTGGGCAGGAAAGACCGCTGGAATCAGATGACCCCAGCAAGATGGGTGTCAATACACTTTTTGAAGGTTGCCAGTTCCATCATTTAACTGCCAACTGTTTCTTTCTAACAGCCCCAGAGCCTTTTCTCAATTTTATTTGCGTGTTCAGTAACATAAAATATTAGAGAGAGGAAAAAGTAGGCAGGAATATATAAAGCATATACAAATTAATATAGAATTAACAAGAAGGGAGCCTCCTCCCCCCAAATCAATGTATTTAAAAGCAAACAACAATCTGTAATGTAAGGTTGTGCTAATATAAATGGGGTTTTTTTTGGTTAGTTGACCTATTCGTTGGGACTCAGCCTTACAGCTCCCCACTGAAGCACTGAGATGCCTGGGAGATGTTAATTTAAATGTGCATTGGGATCTGAGGAACTTTAACCTGGATCACAAAAATCATGTGTCCAGGCATTTAAGATATGGTACATAGCAAGACATGCAATTTGGGGGATTTGGATAAAATATCTCAGACCCCAATATGCATGCAGACTTCTCAAGGCTCTCTGGGCAGCCTGGTATCGAGGAACTAGTCCCAGATTCTGGATTGGTCAGCACAGCTTTAAACTTGCCAGTGGGACGCCCAGGATCATTGCATTTAATATGGAATATTTTTGTGGCTAGTTTACCATTTTTATCACACAATAAATTGGTTGAATGTCTGGTATGTTACCATTTATTCTGTGATTAACACATTAATCATGTGATAAATGTGTAATGTCTGCCAGGGGTCTGAGGGACATGGATCTATTGGAAGCCCTTGATTCCTGAAAAGGGGAACAACTTCTATTTCTCTTTTTTCTGATTAAGTGACTTCAGTCCTTGTTATCATGCTCGTTCTTCATTACGTTTCCCTTTGCCATTGGTTCCTTCCCTTTCAATGTTCCTTCCTTCTCCTGGTACTTTTCTTTGCTCCTTTTCCACCCCACCTCTCTCTTTCTCTCTCTCTCATATTTCTCCCTCCCATGGTGGGGGAGTGGCTTCTCTGATCTTCCAGCATCCACTGGTTTGATTCTTCTTATTTCAGTCAGTGCTGCCCTCAGAGCTTTGCTCACAGACCGAAGGCAAAGCAGGGAGAAAAGCAATAGCATTAGTTTGAGGAGATCAGGCAGCACAGGAGAAGCATAAGCAAAGTTCAGAAACATGCTAGGACATGGTCAGGAAAATGGCTTAATAACAGGATGTGCCATGAAATGCAGAACACTTGAGAAATGTGACAGCCTGTAGAACCCTTAAGGGTTGTAACATCTGTAGCAGCTTTTGGAACGCACACAGTTTCAATTACAGCTGCTTGTACTATATAAGGTTTGACAGGGACTCAACAGCTCAGGTAGCTTGCTAAAAACTGGTTATTTAAAAGAGTAGTAACTTAAAATTTCTTGTCTTGTTTTGAATTACCCCAAATCTTAACTTTTCCTTGCTGAAACATAAATGTAACTATGAGCAATATTTAGGGTCCTCTCAGTGCATCTTTCAGTCAATTTTAAGGGCATTATTTACTTAGTTAAACATGCATTTTGCTTCTGTTAATGTATTATTTATCTGATGGATCCTATTGGTTTATTTGGATTTTTTACAGCCTGAAGGGCAAACACATATCTTGGCATGTGTAGCAGTTTAGAAAACATGTATTATTTACCCATCAGAAAGTAATGGGTCCAGAGGAGCAATTATGGTCCCCCTTGTAAATCCTTCTCAGTTCACATATTATTGACCCAATAGACAGTAACAGCTCTTGGGAGCTTTTGTGGTCTATCCATATTCATTTAGTTGCTGTGAATGTTCATAAAGTCTGCTTGCTGCAAATCCTTACAAATGTTTAGTTGAAAAAATATATACAGAAAGCTGTGTTTATAAATGAAATTGCTTGGTCAAGTTTAATTTCCCTTTTTCTCCCCTTTCTTCCATAAATACCCAAAGACACTTTTATGGAAAATTATTTGCTTTGGAATTATCCAAACACCCAAAAGATTTGTATCCTAGTAAAAAAAAAAGTAACTTAATACACAGACTGACTTTTGGAGAATTTTTAAAAATCTTTTTGCAGCATTGTTATGCCAAGTTTTAGACTAAAAACAAAAATTTACAGCTAAATTATAAATCATGAAACAAGAGTTTATAATGGAAATGTTGCAGGGGTGTAGGTTGTTGGAAATGTAGGGTGTAGGAAATGTTGACACTTCATAACATTTGGTATATACAGTTTTAGTACAGTAACACTTTTGTATCTTAGAGGCATTTACAGTTTCATCCAAATCATGTTTTATAAACAAAAGAACAAAAATACCCACCTTTCAAGTAACATTTATGGATCTGTCTAGACTGGGCGAAACAGGTGTTTCCATTGCTGCTGTTATCAACATGTAGAGCCATGCAAGGTTCAAAGTGTTTTATGGTCATGAGCTAAATAAATAAATAAATAAAGAGCCTGGCCATTTTCAGCATGGGAGAATTATATCAGTATCAAACAAGTGTTTGGACTGTTTCCAGCATGATTTCATTCTATTCTAGTGCTCCATCACTGTGGAAGCAGATGCATAAGGAGCACACTGACTTTGGTGCAGCAGTTGCTTTCAGTCCTGTTTGGCCCTGCACTTCTGTGACTGCTCTTTCCTGTGGATGGTATTCCTTCTTGCCTAGAGGACTGGCGCAAGTCCTTTGCACCAAATTCTCCAAAGTAGGTTTTGTGATGTAAGAGATACAGAAGCCTTGTTTTGGCCCACTGCACAAGGATGTCATGGTACGTATAGTGTGCAGAAATATGCTGCTAGTAAGGCACTCGGTTGGCTCTGCACAGAACTAGCTAGCACCTCCTAAAGGCGCTTCGACATCTGTAGACTCATAAAGCCCAATTGTCATTTGACACTGCGTTAGCCTGCCTAGAACTTGGACAGGAAATCAGTCACAAGCCAGTGCTGTACAATGGCTGATCAGCATTTTAAGCCAAAGGCCTTCTTAAAGACTGTAGAAAAATTCTTTGATCCCAAACCAACAAATTTAATAGGGTAGCTGTATTATAAACATACAAGGGAAGGTTGAATCTTGGGACTGCCCAGGGGCAATGTTAAGCTAGTTTGAGTACCTTAACTGTGAATTTTCATGCTTTCAAGCTTTTGTGAGTATAACCTGAAATATAACCTGTGAGTATTTCCTGGCTTTTTATTTTTTCCTTCCTCTAACTACATCATTATTAATGTTTTTTTTCCACTTGTCCTCTCCATCTCAGCAAAGTTATTTGGGATGGTACGTGACAATATAAATTCTCCTGAGCCAAACTGACCTAATTGTGTTTAGTCATGGGGAAAGGCAACACTAACAAATTAGTATGAAATAAGACTGCAGTGGAGCAGTCAGTGGTTTTTATTTTGTATAATATGATTGCAATGGAACATGCAGTTCCATATATTTCTTTGCAAAATTTGCATTGAAAGAATCATGTCTTTGTTGCAGCTATAAAGTCCAGATTTGTAATAGCAAATAATAACTGTCCCAAAATGATTGATTTTATCAAGCTTAGAAAAAGGATCTGTACCTTGTTCCCCTCAGACCATCTGAAGTAGCACTAGTAGTTTTGATTTCAGAGCCTAGCTTGAGCAAGAAGGCTTAAAGCAGTTTGACCAATCACTTCGTTGTGCAAAATACCATCTGTCATCTTTAGCTTTCATATGAAACCATCAGTCAGTAATTGTAGCTCTCATTTGTGGAATATAGCAATCAGTGCTTGCTAACCCCCATTAGGCATAAGTAAATCAGCGTAGAAAAATTTTAGAGGGCGTATATTTACAGTGTGTTTATTTAAAGTTCTTTATAGGTAATCCACCAAAAGTCGTGTTTTGCCAAAGCCAAAGAAGTCTATTGCTTTTTCTTTAGATTTTGCTTATCATTAATAGAAAGCAGCATGTGTACATCCTGCAGACTCATTTCCTTATTTAAAGTGGGCATCCTTCCTTTACTGAGATTCGCTTCCTCTTTTAATACAGGAGTGAGGACGAAGCCTTTGTAAGCTCTTAAAGTCACATCCCTTCCAAATGACCTTTTGTCCTGCACTACTAAGTTGCATTGTTTAGTCAATTCTGTGGACAGTATTAGTTACATGAGAAGTCCTAGGAAAAGAGAAAAAAACTTTTTTTTTGCTAATTACATTTGGAACTATATCAGATTTTCCTATTATAAAGTATAAATGAAAGCTCAGAAGAATGCATCATTCCTTTTTAGATTCTACTGGGTAATATGAGTTCTAAGGGATAATACAATTTTTATAAAATTGTATTTTGTCTCAGAGACCATTGTACTGTATTTGCTGTAGTATCTTTCTTTTTTATTTTGATTATTGGGACATTTTAATTTGAACACACACTTTTTGCTCCTTCCCATTAACAACAACAACAACTGGTTGATTTGCTGAACAGTCCCCCAAGCCAATTGATTTTGCACTTAATTGGTGTGGAAGAGATCTTACAGGAGAGTATCAGAGAAGAAGGTAGGTAGTTATAAAATAAGTAGTTCATATTTAACAGCAAATACTGGAGCCACAGTAGTCAGCAGGGAAGGAAAAAGAAATTCAGAAAAAAATGACTGAGTTTTTGACAGAACCTTAGGACCAGATATTGTCCTTGGATGCCCATGTTGGCTAGAAGAGTAGGTAAATTGATCTCTTCAGAGGAGAAATGTAACTGTTCCAAGCCATGACTCTTAAGAACCATTTTTTTCATCCCTTCCTCCATTCTCCTCTATCCTCCCTAATAAATGACCAGGCACATACAGTCAGAGTAATACTTTTCCTGTGGAGCTGCAGTCTATTTAGTTTGCTGTCCTTTTTGGGAGAGGGGGATGGAGGAAGTTCAGTAATACTTATGCATTTAACAGGAATTATACCAAGTTTAATTATTTCTTCCAATTATTTTCACATACTGGAGAACAGTGACTGTTAATTTTGGGTTGTTTTTTTTTAATTGGTCACTTTATTTCTATTCAGTAACTTATTTTTCAACAATGTATAGAACTTTTTTTGTTTTAAAGTCATGTTTGAAACTGGGGTCTGCTAATGCAGACTTTGTGCTTGTGTGGGCACCGATTGATTTAACCAGGACTCTGAATGGAGGCAGGGGTTTGCACTAGGGTATCCTGTGGCAGGATCAGAACTCAGGCCCCACAGCTGCAGTGATGTATGCGGAGTCTCATCTTCGTGCACTGTTGACTTTAATTGGACTACACATAAGTTTCTAGCCTATAGATTTTATAGTCCTTGCCAAGTCACACACCCTCTCAGTCTAACAGTTCTCTCTCTGTAAAGAAGAAATGCAGATCCTTGCTTTTTTTCTCTTGTCTTTCTGACCGTTGCTTTGGCTATTTAAATTAGAAGCTAGTCTCCAGAAGGACTGTCTCTTTAATGTGGTAGGGGTATGTCTACATGCAGTCCAGATGGTAGCTCATGTTAATGCCAATCTGGCTTCATGTCTGCAGGGCTCCCCACAGGTCCAGAAATTTGGCTGCAGGAGAGCAGTGGTACCTTTGCCTTGCTACCAAACTCCGATCTCAGCACCTAAGGCCAGGTGGGAGTGGTGTCAGGCCCCAGGGCCCAATCCTGGCTCATGTGCCTGGGCAGCACCACACCCCAGGCCCCAATCCTGGCACACAGGGTTCAATCCAATCTGTGGATTGGCCCCACCCCATTGTCTGGCCTGTGGGGCAAAAGCTTGAGCACCACTGTATTTGAGTTTTGTTTGCTTACTGACTGTGTGTGGGTGTCTGTTGGTGTGTGCATGTGCATGCCTGGGAAAAGCCAACGGAGTTAATGATCTTAAGCCTCCTAGAATCCTGTGCTCTTTTAAAAATGGAAGATGGTAACTTCTTGGGAGTGCAGTGTGTAGTTTCCTAAGTCAAATGCACTTTAGATTACAACAACTTGTGTGCCTACAGATACCTTGTTAGAAACCGATAAAAATTGTTCATCACAGAACTATAGAAAATTATGGCTAGAAGAGACCTCTGGAAATGACCTGGCCCAACCCCCTGCTCGGGGAAGAATCATCCCTATCCAAACCATCCCTTACAAATTCTTACCTAACCCAGTTTCATATTTTTAATCAAAGGAATTGGTATGGCTTCAGCTACAACTGTTTTACAGTATTTTCACCTTGAATATCTTACTTACAATATAAAGGGTTTCAGTTTTATAATTTGAGGAAATAAAAAAAAAAAGCTGCTTGGTTGCCAAGTTATATGAATGAAGACCCTTTAATATGTTTTCATGTGTTACTGCTATTGGGCAATTTGCACAACATGGTGTAAGCTGGGGGCATGAAATTATGTACAATTTGGGTCTGCTGTTTTGTATGCATATGAAAATAATATTATTTGAGTCTCCAATCCTGGAAATACAAACATATGCGCCTAACTAGGAGCACGTGAAGGCTTCAGGGGGACTTTTTGTGTGTTTAAAGAGAAGCACATTCATAAGGTATTGAAGGTTGGGGCCTAACGCAATGTCAGTTGGGCTAGGATAGCTTAGATTATGCCACCCCTTACAGAAATGACCTTGCTGTTTAGAAGCCTTTTTTACGTACCTGGATAGATACAGATCTGTAGGTCCAATTCAGGTCTAGTGTAAATTCTATTTGTATGAATAGAGTAGCATTGGATTTGGTCTGTGCATGTGAAATGTATGGTTTTAGTTTTCAAAAATGCTTTTAGTTTAACTTAACAGTTCAAAGTGACAACTCGGGAATATTTGAACTGAGCACAACTGATTGTCTGCACACAATCAGACACCGCAGTCTGTTGTCAAATCATTTTTTGAAATTAATAAAATGAAAAATGCATTTGACTGTACAAGTAGATTGCATTGGTGTAGGAAGATATATTCACTCTGATACGTGTCATTAAATACTTTTTACAAAGGTATTTACTCATGTGCCCCCCTTCCATTGCGCTGCCTGAGCTGTGCTACATGCCCCGCCTCCCCACTGCACTGTACTCTGCTGCACAGCTTCGGTCCCCAGCCACAGGGACCTGGATCTGGCCCATGAGCCACTAGCTGGACAGCCCTGTATTAATAATTATTGGATGAAATACAGAAATAATCCTGGGAGCAGGGACTAGAACCCAGTAACATTTATCCCTCCCAGCTGGAAAGCAGTTGCAATCTCTCCAGAAACTCCTCCGCCCGCCCCCCCCCGCAACTAACACTGACTCGGTGTGAGACGGTGACTGCACAGTAGCTTGATACTATTGCTCAATAACATTGCATGGCAAAAACTGTGCCAAGACGCTGCCGGATAGAAAGCTGGCTGGAGCATCAGGCTCAGAGAGTAGTAATCAATGGTTTGATGTCTAGTTGGCAGCCAGTATCAAGTGGAGTGCCCCAGGAGTCAGTCCTGGTGCCGGTTTTATTCAATATGTTCATCAATGACCTGGAAGATGGCATAGAGTGCACCCTCAGCAAGTTTGCAGATGACACCAAGCTGGGGGGAGTAGTAGATATTCTGGAGGATAGGGCTAGGATTCAGAGTGACCTAGACAAATTGGAGGATTGGGCCAAAAGGAATCTCATGAGGTTCAACAAGAATGGGTGCAAAGCCCTGCACTTAGGACAGAACAGTCCCATGCACCAGTACAGGCTGGGGGATGACTGGCTGGGTAGTAGCGCTGCAGAAAAGGACCTGGGGGTTATTGTGGACAATAAGCTGAATGCGAGTCAGTAGTGTGCCCTTGTTGCCAAGAAGGCTAATGGCATTGGGCTACATTTAGAGGTGTGTTGCCAGTAGGAGAAGGAAAGTAATTATTCCCCTCTAGTCAGCAGTGGGAGGCTGTATCTGGAGTATTGTGTTCAGTTTGGGGCCCCCCACTACAAAAAAGGTGTGGACAAATTGGAGAGAGTCCAGCAGAGTGCGACAAAATGATCAAGAGTCTGAGGGGCATGACTTATGAGGAAAGACTGGGGGAACTGGGCTTATTTAATCTAGAGAAGAGGAGACTGAGAGGAGACTTAATAGCAGTCTTCAGCTACCTGAAGCGGGGTTTGAAAGAGGATGGAGCTAGTCTATTCTCAATGGTGGCAGATGACAGAACAAGGAACAATATGCTCAAGTTGCAGCAAGGGAAGTTTAGGTTCGATATTGGGAACAACTTTCTCACTAGGAGGGTAGTAAAACACCGGAACCAGAGAGGTGATAGAAGCTCCATCCTTGTGGGTTTTCAAGATCTGGCTAGATGGTGCTTTGACTGGGATGATCTAGTTGGGGCTGCTCCTGTTTTGAGCAGGAGGCAGGACTAAATGATCTCCTTAGGTCCCTTCCAACCCTAACTTTATATGATTCTATGATCCTATGATCACTTAAAAGGCGTTTGCTTGCACTACTGCGCAGTAACTCTGGTTACTGTGCATTTATTACTTTCTTAATTTAATTACTAAATAAATGCACAGGCTAGTCATTCAGTGTGTCTACATGAGATGCTACTGCACGTTGTTACTGTGCATTTATTTAGTAATTAAATTAAGCAAGTAATAAATGCACAGTAACAATTGTGCAGTAGCATCTCATGTAGACGCACCAAATGACTAGCCTTTTGGGCCAGTCTTGAATATAAGTAACTTTTAGGACTTCCCCCAGTTACCATAATTCTTCCCTTACGAAGAGTTTATTCCATAAATGATAGGAGATACTCCATTTAGGATATTCTTCCCAATTCTAACACAACTTTACACGCTTCAGAGAAGTAATTAAGTTAAAAAGAAAAGAATCTTTCTGTTCAATATTTCTAATTTTCTATGTCCTAACCAAGTCTGCTCATTTGGTGTAAGAGAGCAATCTGTGCTATCAGTAGTACTGTCATTTCAATTTTTATTACTGAAATTTTCTGACAAGCGGTGATATAAAAAGCAAAGACATCAAGATCCCAGGACAGAATTTTAAGGTGGAATTAGAAAAAGAAAATAATCCTTTGATTCTTAAGACATAGTGCTTGGAATGACGTTAAAAAGAAAATGATTTTGGGACCCCAAGCAGGCCCTTTTAGATTAGGTTTGTGGCTCCTTTCTAACAGACTGGTGGTTAGTTGAGCAGAACTGTTACATTCTAGGGCCCGAAGGTGAAGAGACTGCATTCTGCTTCTCAGCCTGGTAATTATAAATAGGCATGAAAATGGCAACGAGCTGCATCTGTTGCTTCTCTTGTGACCCTTTCCAAATACTTTAAAGCAAATGATTCATGAAATGAGGAACAACAAAAAGGAGAAATCTGCCAATTTGTAGAATTTGACTCCTCCTAATCAGAGCAAGGCAACAGGATGTCGAGTTCCTGCCTTGCACCTGATTAAAGCCAAATGCACTTGAAACAGCTGGGAATAAGAGGAAGCTCCAAGCTTCCCTCAGTTGGGGGTAGGACAGAAAAAGATTTAAAACACAACAACAAAACCCCTCCCCTTTACCTTTGTTATTCTGTTTTTTGACTCTTTGACAGATAAGCACCTACTTCCCCTGGTACTTGAACCTTTTAGAAACCACGTGCAGCATACAGAACATAGGAAGAAGTGAGACGTGATTGTGCCTGGCCTAGAATTCATTTTTGAATGTCATGGTGTTATAGGACATTCCTGGTCAGCAGAGTTTAGCCAAATTGCTAACTTTACAGACTGTGATTGTGCAGGTGCCAAATTCTCAGAGTTCTGCCCACCCACCTTCAGCAAGTCAAAAGCTGTGCAGGAATAGAAAGCAGACTGAGATGCATTTTCCATCTGGACCATTCTGGTAGTTCTAGCTGCCCCATGCACACGCAGTCCCTCTAAATGTACATGTAAACTTGCATACTTTCACCCTTTTTTTTTAATAAGGTGGAAAGAAACCCACATTTGAAACTTTTTCTTCTTTATACTGTTTCATCTGTGTGGTCTAGAAACTGTCTGTGCTCAACTCTTAAAGTTAAAAAGCATCTGAATGTCCTAAAATAAGGAATAAACACATGGTTATTTTTTTAACTCATTCCAAAATGCATGATAAGAATGACATAAAAACACAAGAATGCAAAGATGTCAAGTGCTCTGTAGATTGTGCCTGTAAATGTTGTAAATTTTTCTTTTAAAAACAGGTATTCTCTTTGTGATGTCAGAAAGTTTCCTGAAATGTTAAGATGAAACCATTGTTAACATTTAGGAATTTTTTCCATTATGGATAGACTTGGCAGAATTGGTTTGTTTGTTTTTTTTAATTTTGATGGCTAAAATTGATGTTTATTTTTTAGCAATTATTTCAATTGTAATCAATTGAAATTTTTAAGATTGCATTAAATTAGGGGTGTTTTTATCAATTTAGTGCATGTGCATGCGCACATACCCATGCATGCATGCATGCGTGCAGCAGCTGCTGCAGGAGCTGGAGGCCATGCTGGTAAGGCTGTGCTGGGAGTAGGGGTTGGAGGGATTGGGTTGGTAGCACCAGGGAGCTTAGTGCTGCTGGCCCCTTGTTCTGCCCAGGTCCCAGCTGGGGCAGCTGCCAAACTCCCAAGGGAGGTCCCCAGCTCCTTCAGTAGCCTGTGTGTGTGCATGTGTTTCGCATGCAAGTGCTCATCATCCCCTGCCCTGGATTTCCTCATCCTGGATTTTTTTTCCTCTAAATTTAATTGATTACCGATGGCAATATTTTTATGTCAGTCTGTGAGTGTCATATGTCTATTGATAAACATCGAATCCTGCCACGCCTAATTATGAATATACCCCGTTGATGCCAGTATTTAGTACTGGCTATTCTGCAGTTGAGCTATTGTTAATAAAACAACCTGTTTCTGTGTGCTCTGTGCATGAGTCTTGACCAACAGGTGACTGACTTCAGCAGTACACCTGTTGACTTCAGTGGGCTTTGGATGAGACCCCATTATTTTACACTCTGTGCACTGTTATACAGCTCTTCTTTCATTTGTTATGAACCCTTCTGGAGCAACAAAGTGAACAGCATCATTGTAGTGCTTCTGAAAAGCAGGTAACCATGTCTCTAGTGGGTTATGGAATAGAGAAGATCCCACACAATTTACTGATTCGTTTTGATGCACTGGCTGGGGGAGTAGTTAGCTGATTGCACGATTTCACAATGATTACACACTTAATTTATACAACACAATTTTATTTCAAAACTCTTTACTACGTATATAACACTGCTTAGCTTTAAGAAACACCACAAACATTAAAAACACAATAATTACATATATCAGAAACAATGCTCCAAATATACTTCCTTCCCAAACAATGCTATAAGAATTAGTGTTACAAAAACAACTACAATTACAACTAAAAGTTAAATTTGAATCAATACTATTATTTTTCATATTATACTTACAATCCTAGAATTCCGAGAAGCCAAAGACCAAAATATGGTTTCATTCCTCAGTAGTACGATTTAATGGGTTGGCCTCAGTAGTACGGTTCAATGGGCTCGCCTCAGCAATACAATTCAATAGGCTGGCCTCAGCGGTGATAGGACTAAGTCCCCTTCCTTCAGTCCCTTTCAGGTGCTCCGTGGCTTCAGCGTGAACTAAGAGATTTGTGTTCACGGAGAGGTTGGGTCAGGTGATCAGTCTGTTCCGGCCTACACTTGCGATTCTTCCTTCGTTGTTCTGCAAGTATAGTCACCTCCAAATTGGGACAGTAAATTACAGTTTTTATTGAGTGAGCTGCCGTCAGTGGGCTCCTCCTACTCAACTTGTCATTACTCCCAAATTTGGGCTCGGATCTTACTCAACAGATTCTTTTGCCTTTGTTGAGCATTTTAAATTACTCTTGGGGAGACTTCCATATCACTGCAAATGCCCTTTTCTTACCAATCTTGTTAAAAGGCCTTAGGGTTTGATCTCTCGGAATTCAGGATATTTGCTCTCTTTGTAAAAGACTTCTAAAGATAAAATTCAGAAGCAAAGTCAGGACCCTTTTTGCACGTAGTCCCAAAACAATGACTTAGATAAGGAGATAAATCCTATCTTCTTCCTGAAACTGGCTAATGGGCAACCTTTACAAACATTCAAACTATTTCATTCAATATGACAAACCAAAGGAAACTTTGCTTCAAATACAAACTTTTAATGTTCTCAAAAAACATTTTTTTTTCTTGCACTAATAAATAGTTTTCAGTTTAATATACGTCCTTCGTTCTCACCTGGCACTGGCCAGTTTCTCTCCCTTTGCTAACTCCTTGTACCCTTTTTATTTTCTAATTTATTTTCTGCCTTGTTTGTAAGCCTCCACATGAATACCGTGTTTGCCATAATAGTATTAGGGCTACTACTAATTGACTATAATACCATGAGAATGAATAGCCAAAGTTTTATGACCTTCATAGTTGTGTATGTAAGATTTCAGTATATATCAACCCAGGACTATGTCTTTATGTCCAACAGAAGGGAAGTGCTACTTGTATTCCTTTGTCATTTCAGCTATTGCAAATATACAACCATTGAAAAACAAAAAGATATTCAGTAAGCTTGCTCTGTAAATTAGGAACTTCAGGTATTTATGCTTCTCTTTTGGCTAACAGTGGGATGCAGGAAGCTATCAGTCACAATTCTATGGGAAACATTTTGCGGGCATCTCGGTTTGCTTTGTTATTTTGGGCATGATCCAGTACTACTAGACTGGATAGAAGTCTTGATATTTACTTGAAATGAGAACAAGAACCAGGCCCTTGGAGCAAATGGCATTGCATTTTAAAACAGTTTTGCTTCAGTGATTAACAAATATAATTTTGTTGTTACAGCTTTTAGCACCTGTTAGAAAGTGGCAAGTTACTTTCCCCTCTTACTATTATACAGTTTAGGATGCCTATTAATTCGTAATGCGCTTGCTTAATATAGCATAGGAAACTCTATGAATTATTGTGCATATTCAATACAACAATGCAACAAGTTTTATTTATATCGATTAAGTTAAAACAGCAAAGCAATTAAACGCCTACTCACCACTGAATGCATTTTTCCTGTCTCATAGTGCCAAAAAAGGTGTTTGAAAATATCAAGAGATGCACTAATTTTCTCTGAGTTAATGGAACTTGCCTGCTGCTATTTTGGAACACACAATTATTATGTATTCTTCAATGTATCTATATTTAAAACTCCAAAACAGATGTTGAATATTGAGACAACTTGTGGAAATGTTATGCATCAAGTTCAACTTCTTTTGCTCGTTTCTTTTTTATTCCTGCAAAAAATAAAATGGTATAAATGTCAGAGTTTATTGCTTTTTTTTCATTTTAAGTGGACAAAATATGCAACTTTTGAATAAGCATCTTAGAGCTTTCCTTTTTTTTTTTTTGCTTACTTTATACTATTCAAAAAGATTTTGTCTGTTTACAAGCATATTATAGATTTCAAAGAAATATGCATATTTACTGTTAGGTTACTGGGTTACAGATGCACGCTATTAGTTTAATTGGCTTCTATTTGTATTAGACTGGCAAAATTTATCTGCTTGGTCTCCACACTAATATTCTGAATTTTAAATTTAGAAGTATTTAAATTGAGTGAAAAGTAAATGGACTTATATATACGCACAAGAAATTCATTCTCTTTTCCTTTCCTGCTTAGTGCTTCCCTAGTCCTGTAGAGTAGGATCAGGCCTTTTATGTGCAGTCGTAGTAACTACATGAATGATCAATTTTCATTCCTTCTGGGTGCCTGCTTCATAGTCTATTTCATTTACATCCTTCAGATCCATCTATGCTGGAAATAGGTTCCCTATAAGCAACAAGAAAACAAAACTCTTGTGATATTATTAATTCTACAAAGGCTGATCCCAAGGGGAGAAAACTAACTGACCTTGTAACTGATTTTCCTGTCCCAAGTAATAGAGACAAGGCTTGTAGCTAACTAACAGGGTAGACCCTCGGATTAATTCTTCTCTTTATTTAAGCTGGCGTTTTTCGAGAGAACTTCAGAGAGTCACTTTTAACTTAATTGGAATTAAAACTAGTGTAAACTAAAAAGAAAACTGAGGTTTTTTTCCCTTCATTTACGTATATTCAGGTTGCATTGTTTTGTGGATTTAAAGAATTCAGACTGTGAGGATGGAGATATTTTAACCATATGGTTCAAATGTTAAGTGCAGTAGATTTTCTTTTTGCTTTAAAGTTGAGGCATATGTATCTGGATTTCACCATTGGCCTAGCCTGAGGCTGTTCAATTATAAGCAGCCAGGAGGCCACACACCTTGCAGGTCACATCAGCGAGGACTTCAAGCCACATGGGCCTCACCAAGGTGAGTCATGGGTCCCCAGGCCATGTGCCTGTGCAGGTGCCCACCCACCTCTGTGTTACATAGCTGTTCAGCCCTAGCCTCACCCTCAGCTACCTGGGGCAGGATGCAGAAGCCAGAGGACTGAGGGGGAGCCCAGAGACTCTGGCTGCTTTTGCAGACAGAGCAATGCAGTAAGTGGCAGCTGTTCAGTAGCCCAGGGGCTGCAACTTAACCCTGAGGCTCATGGGCTAGCAACTGGACAGTCAGTTGTCATAAAGGAGTATGTCCTGGCATAGTCTGTAATACATTTCTCCTGTTTTAAATTTTGGACTTTTAAAAGCCCTACCATTCCATAGAGCTGTTTGTCATAGGTATAGCTTTGGTACATCTTTACTGAGGCAGATACATTTGACCACTGCTTTCCAAGGAAAGAAGTTTATTAACTTGACTGTAAATAGATGACTGATTGCTACCAGGGAAGTAAAAAAACTAGGTTAGCCTGGTGGTAAGGAAGGTACCATCTTGAGTGGAGTCAGAATGCTGGATGAAAGGCTTGGCGTCTTCGTAAGGCCATACATGGTGGGCATATTTACACATGCATTAATGCACCATCATTACAATGTATTAAGTTGAGTACCTGCAATAACAGGTACTAAACAGGTACTCAACTTAATGTGCTGTAAGCAGCGCTACTGCACAGTAGAGCCGGCACATGTCTTACATGAGGCTAATGTGCAGTAGACTAATTCTACTGCACATTAGTGCATTAGCACAGTTTTTGCTGTAAAGCACTAATGTGCACTAGAATTAATCTACTGTACCTCTAGCATCTCATGTAGATGCACCCAGTGTCTCAAGACTGCTGGTAAAGAATGCCTGTGCTACCTTTGGTTGCGAATCTTTACCTCCTACTAAAGCTTGTCCTACAGAAGGAGGGTGCCCCCTGTTGGAAAGACAATTTTCTGTCTAGAACTGTTGTAAATCAGATCTCTTCACTTACATTTGCCTAGGGCTTGGGGGGTCTGGTTTCTGGGATGCATGGGGAAGCAGTGCAAAAAAAAAATATTTTTTATGCTATATAGTTACCATGTAGGAACATACATTTATATAAATCAGTTGTATACACAAATTTGAAAGAGAAACAAATTTTCCATCCTACCAACCAATTTAAAAACCATAAGAAAACACATTTTCCACAAAGCCAGTAATTCTGACAAAACCCCCAAAGAAACCACACTATTATTTTTTTAAACAAAAAAAGGTGGGAGGGGGCAGAGGAAGTTGCACACTTTTTTTTTTTTTTAAACAGACAAAATGCTCAGGACTGGGGAATCATTAGCTTGCCAGTTACAGCAACTTTGTACCAACAGTATTACTTCTCTTAATAAAGTTTCAGATGATTTGGAATAAATACCTTTTACCATCAATGAAGCAGAATTTTCATATAGTATTTAGAGGCATTCTTTGATGTCTGATTCTTCTTATGTCTTGTAAATGATGACTTGAAGTGATTTCTAAAAGAAGTTGTTTATCCATTAGGTATGTATGCATCATTCCCAAAGTTTACTTCTCCAACTAATCTGACTGGATTCTTTGTCAGAGTAAATAAGATTGTCCTATTTATGTATCCAAAGATCATAAGTAGGAACAAGAGGATAATATTACTTGTAAATTGCATTGATTAGACCACTACTGGATGACAGCCATTGGTTTGCGGGTCTGCATTTCTTTAAAACATACTGAAAGCCTGGAAAAGGTTCAGAGAAGAAATATACCAGTTTTGCCCAATCTTTTGGCCCCATGGAACAGATGAGTGCTATGGGCTCAATCTGTGGGCCAGATCCCACAACTGGATCCAGTCCTGCACACCTGCATTGGATGGCATGCAGGCCAGATCCAGCCCCATACACCCACATTGGGTCTTGTGCTGGATGGATCAGGCCCCACCTGCATCAGGCCCCATGTGCCAACCAGATCCAGCCATATGTACCTGCACAGGGCCCTGCATGCTGGCTATATCCACCTTTGTGCCTACACATTGGGTTCCACACTAGCTGGATATAGTCATGTGCCTGGATCCAGCATGCACCAGCATAGCTCTGCAGTCTAGCACAGAAGGCCACATGATTTAGCTGGCAGGGTTCTCCATGGATCTGCAGTTTTGGCAGCAAAAGAACACTAATTAATGCTACCACACTCCCTGCTGTCAAGTTTTCAGACCTGTGGGGAGGTCTGTGGCCTGGATGAGAGCTCTGAGAGCCAAATCTGTCTCACAGCCCTGGGGTGAGCACCCCTGAGATACACAATTGATATAAGACTTGTGTTTGGCCTGGATGCCTGGCCTAGGGGTTCTGTGCTGACTTTGGGACCAAAGAGTTGCAAGTTCAAGCCTGGGTGGGAGCTGAGGCTTTCTGTTATTGCATCCAGTTCTGGGTGCTGCCCTTCAAGGGATGTGGCTAACCTTGAGAAGGTCCAGAGGAGGGCTACTTGCATGGTCAGGGGGCAGCAGGCCAGGCTCTATGAAGATAGACTAAAGGGCCTGAATCTATTCATCCTCCACAAGAGAAGACTGAGAGGGGATCTGGTGGCTGTCTATAAACTCACCAAGGGGGACTAGTGGAAATTAGATGAGGCTCTGTTCCCCCAGGCACCCCCTGGGATAATGGAATAATGGCCACAAATTGATTGAGAGCAGGTTCAGGCTTGATATCAAGAAGCATTACTTTACAGTTAGGGCTGCCAGGCTCTGGAACAGGCTCCCAAGGGAGGTGGTGCTCTCCCCTACCTTGGGGGCCTTCAAGAGGAGGTTGGATAGATATCTGGCTAGGGTATTACGATCCCAGCACTCGTTCTTGCCCAGGGCAGGGGGTCGGACTTTATGATCTGTTCAGGTCTCTTCTGACCCTAGAAACTATGAAACCTGCCTTTCAGTAGGAGACAGAAGATGATTAACCTGCTTTTAGTTCATTGAAGTGAAGATTAAGATTTATAATAATCTATACTTGGAAAAGGAATTGGATGCTACACAGCTTAAACCTAGCAGGCAGTTCTACAGAGATGCAGTGGTGAAAATGGGGTTTGGCATGGCATGAGCACTAAGGCACATGGGGCATTTATACACATACCTTTTTTTCCTGCAATGCACTAAAGATTCGCTGCTTCGGAGCAGATTTGATTAATCAAGTCTGCTTCACAGATGAGCTGATGCAAACTGTGCTGCACTGTGTGCAGTTGTATAAGTGGCAAAATGTGCATCAGAGTGAAGAAAATGGCAGCAGTGCACTTTTGAACTAAAATGCCGTCTTTGTGTTTTAGTTCAAAAGCGTGCCGCTGCCATTTTCTCAATGCTGACACGCATTTCAATGCTTATACAACTGCAAGTGATGCAGTGCCAGGAGCTTTTCAAAGTTCCCAGTGCTGTGGCACTTATATGTGCAAAACTGCCTGTGGTTGACAGCCCAGAAGTCATGAGTTTGAGGCTGCAACAGAAGCACTTACAGCATGGACCTGTCAGATACCAA
Source organism: Alligator sinensis (assembly GCF_000455745.1). NCBI lineage: Eukaryota > Metazoa > Chordata > Crocodylia > Alligatoridae > Alligator > Alligator sinensis. The sequence continues at coordinate 2,532,753 of NW_005842023.1, read as the reverse complement.
TGAATCTGCTAAAATACCTTTTTGGAGCAGTTAATCCTGGAAAGACGAGAGGAAAGACCATTCTAGACCTAGTCCTACGCAGTGCACAGGATTTGTGGCAAAGGGTGAGTTTCACTGCGTTTCTCTGCAATAGTGACCACAATGCAATTAGATTTAACATCCATGTAGGATGGGAGATGAGACTATGTACTACAGTAGCTTTTAACTTTAAAAAGGAACCTCTAAGTAAGTGAAGAATTTTCAGGCAACATGGGAATTGCTTAAGAACACCATATTGGAGCACAGAACAAATACAGGTTGCAAATCAAAAAAAAAAGGGGAAAGCATACCAAAAGAAAGCCAGCATGATTTAATGGCACAATTGGAAAGACGATAAACAGAAAAAAAGGCTATTTTCAAAAGATGGAAGACAAATTCTAATGAGGAAACTTTGAAAAAGCATAAACTCTAGCAAATCAAATGTAAAGTCGTAATGGGACAAACTAAGAATGAATTTGAGAAGAAACTTGCTATAGACATAAAAGGTAACAATAAAAGTGGGTAGTAAATTTATTTAAGCACATTAGAAGCTGAAGACCTGCCAGAGAGTCACTTGGGCCTTCGGAGGATTGGAGTGTAAAAAGGGCACTAAAGTATGATAGGGCCATTGCCAAGAAACTAAATACATTCCGTGCATCTGTCTTCACTGTGGAAGATGTTAAGGAGATTCCCTCACCAGATCCACCCCTCTCTAGGGAAAAATCATTGAAGTGGACTCAAATTGAGGTATCAGTTGAGGTCATGGAGGAAATTGATAAACGAAACTACATTCAGTTCTGGGCGCCACACTTCAAGAAGGATGTGGAGAGGCTTGAGAGAGTCCACAGAATAGCCACTCATATGATTAGGGCCTGAAGAGCAAGCCATACGAGAACAGGCTGACAGATATGGGACTGTTCAGCTTAGAAAAGAGAAGACTTGGGGGAATTTGGTGGCAGCTTACAAAGATATCAGGGGTGAGCATCTGGGGCTAGGCCAACAACTATTTACCAAAGCACCCCAGGGGAAGACCAGGAGGTCATAAACTCCTAGAAGAAGGTTTCTGGCTGGATATAAGGGAAAGCTTCTTCACGGTTCTTGTGACCAGACTGTGAAGTAGACTCCCAGTGGGGGTGATGCAGGCACCTACCTTGGAGATCTTCAGAAGGTATGAATACAGTAGCAAATCACCAGGACCTGATGGGACCCTAGGGTCCTGAAGGAGCTCAGATTGGAAATTGCTAAACTCCTAACTGTAGTATGCAACCTATCACTAAAAACAGCCTCAGTACCAGAGAACTGGAGGATTGCCAATGTGACTGTAGCAGGATCACGGCCCAGGGGTGGCTCTGATGCCCCCTGGTGATCATGCAGCTCCTATCTTGCTCTAGCTCTCTGGGTACCCTCCCTCTTCTGGCCTCTTTTCTGCCACGTCTTGTTGATATTATTTAATTGGGAGAAAGGGTGGCTGCCCAGGGTCCCAGAGCAAGTCCTTGGCTACTGTCAGTTGCCGTGTCCTTCCTGACTCCACTGATCCTCATCCTGCACTCAAACACTAGGTGGGTCCTCCTAGCCCATCTGTACCCCCTGGGGCACTAATTGCTTTAAGCGCTAATTTCATGGTGCCCAGTCTCCCCTACAGCTATACCCATGCCTCACAGATGTTGACAGTCATCACTTAAGCAGGCACTTTGCCCCCAAGCCAGTGCTAAGCCTCCTCAGGCCTCTGTGCCTTTGTTAGGACCTCAGCCTCTTCGGCCTTGGCCCCTTTCCTCTAGCTGGGCCCTTTTGCTTAGGTGCACTATGCCAAACCTGGCCTACGGGTCCCAGCCCTAGTCTAGCTTCCATTTACCCTAGGCTTCAGTCCCTTCCAGTCCTCTTGGCTTCAGTTCCACTCCTCTTGGCTTCAGGCCAGCTATTGCCCCTCTTGGGCGTGTGCACTGGCCCTTTTGGCCTCACATATGCTATTAACTTTTTTAGGTTTGTGCCCCGAGTCCCTGTTTGTGCTTCTCTGGCACCATTGGGATATCCTCCTCCCTTGTTAGTTCCAACCCAGTCTACACACATGAATCAAAACATAAAAACAAGCAACCTCTTTGTCATAAACCATCCCTTTTGGGCAAACAAAACTTCAGGGAAACAGAAGATACGCTACCATTTTAAAAGGAACCCTCTCCCATGCCCCCAGAGCAGCCTTCACCTTGGGTTCTCACTGCTCTCTAATCCTTCCGCTCTGGCTCAGGGTCCATCTTGCTGCTCTCTACCCTTCTGCTCCTGGAAAACTGGTAGAAACAATAATAAAAAAATGAATTGTTCAGCACATAGATGAACATGACTTATTGGGGAGGAATCAATATGGCTTTGTCAAGTGGAAATCATACCTCAACAATGTACTAGAAGGTGTCAGTAAGCAGGTAGATCGGGTGATCCAGTAGATGTAGCATATTGGGACTTGCAGAAAGCCTTTGACAAGGTCCCCCATTAGAAGGTTTTAAAGAAGTTAGGTAAGGGCGGGGTCCCCCAGGGAGCTGTGTTTGAGACCAGTGCTGTTTAACACATATTCACAAATGATCTGGAAAAGAGGATGAGTAGCAAGGTGGCCAAATTTGCAGATGCCACAAAATTATTTGAAGTAATAAAGACAAAGGCAGACTGTGAGGAGCTACAGAAAGATAGATGCCACTGAGAGAATGGGCAACTAAATGTCAGTGTAGATAAGCATAAAGTGATGCACATGGGCAAAAATAACCCAAGCTATACCTACACTATAGTGGGCTCTACATTAGCTGTTACTACACAGGCAGAGATCTGGGAGTCATTGTAAGCAGTTCTTTAAAAACATCAGCTCATTGCTCAGCAGATGTGAAAAAGGCAAATAAAATGTTAGGAATTATTAAGAAGGAAAGTATAATAAAACTATCATGCACCTTTATAAATTCATGGTGCATCCACACCTTGAATACCATGCCCTGTTTTGGTCCCCACACCTCAAAAATAATAAAGAATAACTAGAGAAAGTTACAAAGAAAGGCAACAAAACAAAGATGATTAGTGGTATGGAGGGACTTCTATATGAAAAGAAAACTACTAGTAGATAGTAAGTTTAAAACTAAGAAAATTAATTACACCGCTTGTAAGTCAAGGCGACTTGTACACATGATGGGGGTTTAGTCTCCTAAATTGAAAAGGGTGGTTTTTAATTGCAGCGATTAAAACCCACCATTTCAATTTAGGGCCTTCTGTCACTGTTATGGTGATGGGCCTGATCCTTTTTATTCCCTGTGGAACCTGCCCACCTCTCACTGCTGGGGGGCGAGCTGCTGGCAAGCCAAGCAGCCCCAAAGCTGTGGGGGCCCCCAGTCCTTCCCTCCACTTGGGTGGACTGCTAGTGGAAGGCATCTGCCTGGGGGGGTGCCACTGCCATGGAGGGAAGGTCCCAGGGCCCATCAGCTGCTCCCCCCCCAGCCACAGAAATGGCAGGCAGGCTCTGTAGGGGGGGGGGAAGAAAAAGGGATCAGGCCCCTCGCCACTTCCCCTGCCCCATTCCCACAGTGGAGCCTGCTGGCACAAGCTGCCACTGGGCTGTGCAGCCCCTGAGCTAGCAGAAGGGGACAGTCCTTCCCTCTGGCAGCAGCACCCCCAGGCAGCACCCACTCACTAGTAGCCCACCCAGGGGGCACCATTGCCATGGAGGGAAGGACCTTACCAGGCCGGCACCTGGCCATGCCCCCTTCTGCTTAAGCAGTAAGCAGGGGTGAAAAGCCAGCAGACCCCAGCTGGGGTCCCATGCTGTTGGGAGAGGGGAGGCAGGGAGTTTAATTTTCTCCCTCCCCTCCACCTGAGGCCTGGGCCGGCACCTGGCCACATCCCCCACTGCTCAAGCGGCAAGCAAGGGAGAAAAGCTGACAGACCCTGGCTGGGGTCCTGTGCCGGTAGGATGGGGGAGGCAGGGGGTTTAGTCCCTCTGCCTCCCCTCCACCTGAGCCTGAGGTGCTGACCAGGCCGCTGGCTGTCCACGTCCCCCACCGCTCAGGAAGAACCTGGTAAGAGCTGCTTTCCCCCTCCCCATCCAAGCACACCCTAGCTGGGGTCCCTTCAGGCCAGGGTGGGGGTTTAAGCCCCACCGCAATTGTATTCCATGGCCTGCCGGGACCTGGCCACATTCCCACCCCTCTGCTCAGCTTCCCTCCAGCCTTCCTGCCACTTCCAAAGGGAAGGGAGGGCTCGCTTTAGTGCTCCCCCTGGCTTGTAGCCTGAGCCTCTACAGCCATGTGACTTCATGTCCAGAATCCAAAGTGAATGTCTATTCGCTTGCTTTTTCATAGAATCATAGGGCTGGAAGGGACCCTGAAGGATCATTGGGTCCAGCTCCCTGCATGGGCAGGAAAGACATCTGTAGTTCTCTGGGATTTCTCCAGAGGCCCATAATTTTTGAAAGACCTTTGCCAGGGGCTCTGCGATCTCTTTGGCCAACTCTTGCAGCGTTCTTGGGTGGAGTTCATCCAGTCCTGATGGTTTATATAGTCTAATGTCTTTAATTGATCATACATCAGTTCTATGGCAATGGTGGGAACGGTGTCAATTTTCTCAGCTCCTGTAAGAGTGGCTTGCTTGGTTTCATTGTCAGTGGAGTTTTCCTGTATATTGGTCCCTGGGTAGGTTCCAGTTAGCATTTTCCCATCCCCCTGTGATCTTAGTTTAAAGTCCTATCTAAGAGATTGGTCATCCTGGCTGAGAAAAGGGACTTACCTTTCTACATGAGGTGGATGCTGTGTGGGCCGACTTCCGATCTCGC
>NW_005842023.1:2515940-2527492 GCF_000455745.1 Alligator sinensis | reverse complement strand
TGGGTTCGTATGGATCAGCAGTGCTTAGAGATCCTCACGCTCCTTTCCCGAACTCCACGTGCTTTCTCTCTCTCCGATTTGGGCGGAAACCACCCAAGCCTTTTGTACGGCTAGCAAGCCAATAGCTAGCCGCCATGTGTGCCTACATTAAGACTGGCCAATAATGTGGCGCGAATCCTAATACAAATGGTAGGGACTCCTTGCATCGCGCATTACTATAATGCAAAAGAAATGCACTATGCAAAGAAAGCTACAGAACTGGCGGGAAAAGCTCCTGCACGCGGGTTCTCTGTTGCAGCAGAACACTCCACCATGCAAAAGAGCTGCAATTTGGCGGGAACATGATTTAGCGATGCCGAAGCACACACAAACAAGAAAAACCACAACTTTGGGTTGTGACAGATGCCATCTCTCCCCTCTTCTGTGATCTTCTCTCTTCTCTTCTGTGATCTCCTCGGTTCAATCTGCGTAGGTTAGACTGCCTACAAAGACTGAATCAATTCAGGCTTGGGCTTTTTGAATGTCTGTAGTTAGCAAGAAAGACCCCAACTTTTTGAAATATCTAGGTTTATTCTGTGAATCATGTTTGTGAATCATTACTAACATCTGTGGCACCCTTGAAAGGATTTCAAGCACTCCATGGCATCTTGGTTGATAATCACCACTGTAATGTGTTATAAAGTGGAAAAAAAAAAGCAAAACCCCCCCCAAACAAAAAACAACAACCAACTAAACAAAAAATAGAGTCCATGAATGAATATTTTTGAAATATAGTTAAACAGCTTGAAGCCAAACATTCGTTTATGGATTGGACTTGGGGTGGGGGGTTGGGTCAGGCAGAGATGAAAATTCTGGGTATTTCTTCATGAGTCCTTCTAGATTTTTTTCATCATTGGGGAACCTATGATTTCACTGAAATATGAAAGTCAATTTTGCAGGATACCAGCCTTAGTCAAGTTCTCTCTGGGAAGATTCCACTCTTCTCTTCTTAAGTTTCCTGCCCTCAAATCTGGAAAAGTAACATTTTTCTCTTCATTACTGATTTTCCTCAATTTTCTAGCTTTCCTTTACATTTTTTCTTTTTCGTTGGTAGTTGAGAATTTTTACTATGGTAGTTCAGGAAGTGTCTCTTTCTGCAGACCATGGCCTCTCAGACCAGGAGTTTGGATAAGGAGAACAATTTTAGTTTGGTCTAAATGGATTTCTGTATAAATGTTATACAGTTGTCTTCTTCAGTCCATTCTCCAAAGTCCATGAATCATAGATTTAGCCTTCCAGCTCCTATTTTCCAGATCATCAATTTTATCAGAGAGGAATTCCACTCTCTTTCACCAGGGACAGTAATGTCTCCTCTGAAGTCTGGTGATCTCCCAGCTCACTAATTCTGGTTTCTGCATTTTCTATTCTAGGCTGCAGGGCATCAGTCTTACTGTTCCCTTTTTTTAACAGATACCTTAATTTCAGAAACTTCAGCTAGAGACTTAGTTTGCACAGCTTGAGTGCTTTATTTTTTTTCATTCCCAAAGCAGTCTCCCAACCAGGCCCTTCATCTTCTTCCAGGCACACTTTCCATTTTCTTCGCAGTAAGCGGGATCTATTCTTCAGCTGGCCTGGAGGAGTAACACTGACAGAAAGCCCCTAAAATGATTTTAGATTTGTGTGACTGCTCTTCTTCATCTTATCTTTAATATTGAGCAGTGGTGTAAGTGAACCTGCAGGTTTAGTGCTGTTAATCAGTATTTTAAGCAGGTTTTAGGGGCTCTCAGGAAAAGCATGTCTTCTGTTTGAGCATATCCAGTGGTTGCCCACAAGCCAAACTTTCCAAAGGAACCAAAGTTTCTAGTCCTCAGTCTGGATAGTAGAATGAAAAAAGTCTAGATCAGAAGGGGACAACCTTTTTAGCAGGCATCCCACATACTAACCCTGTACAAGCCCAACTGCCACTCTGATCTCCTTCCCCTGCCCAATCTGCTGCTGTTTTCTGCCACTGCTCTTTGCCTCATCTGCTACTTTGCTTTCTGCACCCTGCCCTGTGCTCGCTGCCCAATCTGTTGCTCTGTTTTCTTTTTCCTGCCCTATCTACTGCTGTGGTACCTCCTCCTCCCCCCCACCCCCGCACCAATCCATCGTATGCCATGCAGAGGCTACTTAAGCTACTTATGGCAAGTATGTCACAGGATTGTCACCCCCGAACTAAGATTTCTATAACTCAAGTATTTTAAAGGAATAACATGTTTAAAAAATGACATATTTTGCCAAATCTTGATATTTCATACAATCTTAGAATAGTAGGGCTGGAAGGGACTTCAGTTGGTCATCTAGTCCTGACCCCCTGGTCAAGGTAGGATTGTTCCTGAAATAAACAAGCCCATTTAAGTGTCTGTTTATGAGATGGCACAGCTGGCATTTATGGAATGAGTCATGTTTAGCAGGCTTTGAAAAGTTTGGTACAATTTGGAAGACAAGGTTCCTTGGGTGAATTTGATATCTTTTATTAGACCAACCCAAATAGTTGGAGAATAGTTATTAAGCAAGCTTTTGGGTTCAAAAACCCTTCGTCAGACTAAGGAAGTCTCAGCAGTTGGTGTGTGCTCTTCCTGGATGGAATCAAAAGTAAAGAAGCCAGAGGCTGGGCTGGGGAGTTAGTTGCCAGGCAGATTATAATGTGTCAAAAATCTAATGTCTATATTTAGTCCACGATCCCTAGTATCCAGGAGGTTGATGAAATGGAGTTCATAGGCTCGTCTCTGGGAAGTGTTGTGTAAGTTTCCCTTGAGGACTGAGAGATTGGAAGGAGAGTGGCCCTCCTGTGAGAAATGTGCCCCCACCGGTAATTGGGTATTTCTATCTTTGATAGATTTCCGGTGTGCATTCATTCTGGTGCGCAGTTGTTGTTTGGTCTCTCCTATGTATTTTCCATCAGGGTATTTGGTGCATTGGATGAAGTATATTAATTTTCTGGAGGTGCAGCTGTAAGATCCTGGGATGCTGATGGCTTTGTTGTGGGGTGTAGTAATAGTGGGGGTGGTGGAGATGTGTTGGCAGGTTTTGCATTTCTTGTCCTGGAATGGTCTGGATCCTTTTGTTGTGTTCTGGGCTTGAGGAAGTTTGCTTCTGGTGATGAAGTACAATTTGGAAAGAGTTCTTAGAATATTTTGGTACCTAAAATATTAATCTTGCACACTCCTCTTTCTTCTTCTATCCCTCCCTCTTCCCCTCCTATTTTATTTTCACCCCATTACCTACTTATTGTTTGTGATAAACGTACAGAGTTCAGGTTGTCATGTAGAGTTGATATTACATATTGATGATTTTTGTGTTGCATTTAAAATAACAGTAATTTTTGTTTTAATGTGAGAAACTTGGATTTTTTAGGGTGGTATTTTTTTGGACCAGCTTTAGTTGGAATAAACTTAAACAAGCTTTGGAATGCAAGACGTTCTTCATCAGATCTGGCTTATTTTTTCTTTAGTTTGTGAATTTTTCATTGTTATCAGTGGATTTTGATATCTTCCATGTTATAGTAGTGCAAGAGTGATGTTGTAGCTGTGATGGTCCAGAAATTAAGTGAGAGGCAAGAATTTCTTAGGGTGATATCTTTTATTGAACCAACTGTGTCATTGGGATTGGGTTAGACAGGTTTTTGAATGCAAGCTATTCTTCATTAGGTCTGATGGGGAGGTGGGGGGGAACCAAAAAGACTTCCACAACCTTTTTGGGTAGCCTGATCCAATATTTAACCACCTTCATAATGATTAAGTTCTTGCTAATATCCAACGTAAACGTCTCCTGTTGGAATTTAAGACCATTGCTCCTTGTCCTCTCATCTTTAGCCACAGCGTCCTGCATATTTTCTCTTTATGCCCACTCTTTAGGTATTTGAAGATTATTATCAAATCAAACCCTCTCCCACCCCAAAGTCTTCTCTCTTCAGACTAAATAATTTCAGTTCTTTAAGTCTTTCCATATAAGTCATGTTTCCTAGATCTCTGCTCATTTTTGTTGCTGTCCTCTGGACTTTTTCCAATCTCCACATCTTTCTTGAAATGTGGTGCCCCAAACTGGACACAGTACTGCAGGTGAGACTTCACTAGTGCTGAATAGAGTGGAAAAATCACTTCCCTGAACTTTCAAGTGATATTTCTACTAATACAGCCCAATATGCTGTTGGATTTATTTATATATATTTATTTATTTTTGCAGCTATATCCTTTGCAGGGTCAGCACATGGGGTCAGGTCCCAAACACCCAGGTCAAGTCTGTGCACCCAGATCGGGTCCTGTGCCACCCTGGCTTGGCCTACCCTAGCTTGGGGATAATTGGGCCCCAAGCCACTCTACTCCAACCCAGCCCAGACCTGTCCTAGTCTGGACCCATGCTCCCAAATCTGGCCCTGTGCTGCCTTGGCCCTGGCTTGCACATGTAATCTAGCATGCAGGGCCACACTGTCTTACCACAGGGCTCTCCATGAGTCTGGACATTTGCCAGAAGGGGAACAGCAATTAATGCTGCCACTGCTACCCCACCACCACATTTTTGGACTCATGAGGAGCCTGTCATGCCAAATGACAAAGCTCCATGAGCTGAAGGCTGGGGGTTGAGCATCCCTGTTCCAACTCACTCATGAAAATATGAAAACAGTATCAGACCCTGGACAGACCCCTGGGGAGCTTCATTTGATTACATTTTGCAAGTAGATATCAAGTCATTGATGCCTACCCTTTGAGCATGGTGACCCAGCCAATTATGCATCCACCTTACAATCCTTTCATGCAGTCTGTATTGTGTTAGCTTGCTAGTGAGACTGACATGGGAGATATTGCAAAAACTTTGCTAAAGTCAAGCTATATCACACTACTGTTTTCTCCCCACTCACAGAGCCCATCATATTGTAATTAAAGAAATCAGGTGTATGCTTGTTGGCTATTCTGTGTCAGGTTGTTCTCCTCCAGTTGCTTAGAAAAACATTCCTTGATTATCTGCTCCATGACCTTTCCATGCATCAAGGTAAGGCTTATTTGTAATTCCTTGGATCTTCATTCTTCCTTTGCTTAAAAGCAGGTAATTTGCCCTTTTCCAGTTGTCCAGGATCTCAACCGACTAACATGAATTCTCAAAGATAACCAAAGGCTCTGCAATTACCTCAGCCAGTTCCTTGAGGACTCTGGGATGCACCCTGTCTGGCTCTGTGGACTTGAAAACATCCAGCTTCTCTAAGTAACCCCTGACCTATTCTTCCACTATTCAAGACTGCTTATCTCCTCCCCTATCTTTGCTTCCAGCTGTGCTTGCCATCAGACCTTATTCATGAAGACTGCAGTAAAAAGTCATTAAATACTTCAGCCTCTTCTGCATTGTCCATTATTAAGTACCCTCTACATTTAGTAAGGGAATCTTTGCTTTCCTTGGCCTTTCTCTTACTTCTGGCATACTTTTGTAGCTCATTGCTTCATTTTATCACCATGCTTTCCAGGGAGAAAAACTTAGGGTATCTGTATAATTGTTTTTTTTTTTTAAGTTTGGTAGTGGGGAAGAGAGAGGTATGGGCTTAAATCAGCTAGTAGAATAGTTGGTACAGTAGAAGGACCAAGAGGGAGACCTCAAATGGGGCAGGTAAAAATCAGGCTTGATAATGGTAAGTGGACCTGTGGTTCAGTTTGCTGCCTCTCCATAACGTTATTTTTGAGGTTACTCTGGAGAAGTAATGAATGTAGTAAAAGTTTGGGACAACTATTTGGCAGCACAATAGAATTTAAAAAAAAATCTAAGTGGAGAGTAGGGTAAGCAGTATTATTGGATAGATGATCTGAAGCAAGGGCTACTCCAGTCATAGCCAAACACTCTTTAGTTAATTCATCACCGTCCTAAAACACTTCAGTTCTTCATGCTTAGAAGGCTGAGGTTGTAAATAGTTTATTGCCACTGAGGCCTTTTGAATCACTGTTGAATTCCCTCTGTTTAGATGCAAGATCTCTGAAATATACTCTGTAGATTTAGTCTGAGAGCAGGATAATTGCCTTGAGGATTTAAAATTTGAAAGCAGATCCTTTTTGCAGCTAGAATGCAACAGGCTGTAAAGATAGACTAGTGTGAAACAATGCAGTTGTGTGTGTGCACGTACATATTTATTATGTATTTGCATGAAATAATAGAGAAAACGTCTGAGTCAAGGAAATATTAAGTCCTCCTTCAGCTCTTCCCTTTCATGTCTGTACATTAACTTCAAATTTTTTGCCGCACATGCTGTAGGTTTGAGCAGTTGGCTTCTATCCTGAGCCTAGCGTTGGAGAGTTATTACTTTCTTAAGCAGCAATGAATTTAAGGTTCCTCACTATGTACAGCTGAAACACTGTAGTTATGTTTTTCTGAAACATCCCGTTGTTCATAATTTGTATATATGTTTCAACTTTGCACTTGTTCAATGTACAAGATTTTTTGTGTTATTTTAGAGAAGACTTGAATGCAGGATTTTGGATAATTTGTCAATACATAGTGCTGATTTAATGCCTAACTGGCCTAACTAGCTGTGTGAACAACAGTGTCTGCCAGAATATGACCATATGGCCAGGTACAAACATTACACTTTTACCAGCATAAGTGATTGGAAACCCATAGATGCCCATAACAGAACAGGGCTAGGGACAAAAGTTATACACAGACTGGCTTAAGTCATCAGAAAGTGGGTTAAACCTGTAACAGAACAGAAATTCAGTGCACATAAACCAGTTTTAAAATGGCTGAAACTGGTTTAAGATAAAGCTGGTTTAATGTAGAATCAGACTTAACTGATTTGGGTCAAATTGGTTTATGAAACTTGTGTCCCAGACCCCTTCCGGGTTCAAGTTAAATCACAGTCTCCCAGCATCCCAGCATGCTTTCCAGCCCTGGGCTAGGCTGTGCTGTCTGCTCTAGCAAAAAAGGGTTGGGGTGGAGGGGTATGCAGGGACTGCACTCCTGGCAAACCGCAGCTGGGGTCTGGAGCTGGGAGAGGGGTGTTAAACTCCCTTCCCCCCATCCCCCCCGAGTACAGAGCTACCCTGCCCTGCTAAACTTCCTGTTGGCTATGACTGTGGACTACAAATCCCAGAGGCACCTGGAAGTGGGAAGAGGAAGTGATGAGCAGCCCTGCAGAGTTCTCCTACTGTGATTCTGGACTGCAAATCTGGGAGACCTCAGAGTGCAGCAGGAAGAGGAAGCAAACACAACTCATGCTGGCTATGCGCCAGAGAGCCGTACTCTAGCGCCCCCCCAGGGCTTGACCTGAGTCACTGCTGACATGTGGCTGCAAAAAGTAAATGTCTGTTCACTTGTTAGTTTAATCTCTGCATTTTAGACTAACCTACAAAGACTGAATCGATTCATCCTTGGGCTTTTTGACTGTCTGTACTTAGAACAGAAGTTTGATGCACACAGACTGGTTTAAAAGTGTTGGAATCCAGTTTAAGATTTGCACCCCTTGCCCCTCCCCCACCAAAGGGCGAATGTGTGTTCTGTTCACTACCAATCTAAACTACACCACTTACAGGAAACTGTATAACTTAGATTGATTCCACCTCTGTACCTAGCCAATGGCTATGGGCTTTGAATCTGAATGTACTAACTTATATAGCTGGTGGGGAGACATTTCAGCATCTACATAAACAAAAAAAATCTCAAACTGAGTATATTCTTGTTGACTGTTGCCTTTCTGTCAACATGTCAATATTTTTTATTGTTGGGCTATTTTATATACTTACTGTTAGTTCTTGTTAAAGTATAGTGCTTGATTATTCTTTGGTCCTAGTCCTTCATGTGGTTCTGTGCACATGAATATCTGTGCTTAACTTAGATGAGGATTCCATTATTTTAATCATCACTAACCCCAAATAGTTGTAAAAGAAAAGCAAAAAAGCAAGAAAGAGGGGAAAGAAGAGAACTACTAACAGCTAACGTAGCAAATTCCTCCCAACACTGCCTTGCTTTACTGATTCAATAGAAAATCGATATCCCAGATTCAGCAAACATTAACCTTGCTATTAATCTTCAAGTGTTTGGAGCTCTCCATGTAGTGCTCTTTCAGACAGAGCTATGAACAGATGGAGTATGAACTTTAGTCCTTTTGCATTAGAAATTATTTTGATTTTAAAACATCGGTCCTGAGTGGACCAGGTGCTCCTTACACCCTTTAACAATGGCAGAAGTTTCATTTGTCATAGTCTGGCTGCAGTTAACAGGCAGTTTATTCAGGAGTGGTGTGTGATGAATAGCAAAGGGAAATCCAAGAAAAATGGCATGATAGGCACAGGGGAGAAAACCTGGGCTGCAGCTATTCTCTTGAATCAATGGCAACTCTGTTTGATTCAGTGGGAGCAGGAGTAAGCCCTAAAATGGGGTTGATGTAACACTGTAGAATCTTATTTGTATTTAAGGCCATGTTAGAATATGAACGGCAAACAGTATTGTTGTCCGCAGCTCAGAAAGGCATTTTCAAAGCGTCTGATTCTGGTGATGTCATACTTCTATTAAAAACAAATCTGAGACAAAATTTGTAATACAAAAATTGTAAATGTGTGACTAAATATGGTGCCTGTTGTTTTTAATAGCTTTTGTTTCATGACACTTAACTGATGGGAATAAAATAATAAGCAGTTCTAATGATCTGAACTTTTTTTTACTATTTAATTTAATTTAACTTTATTTAGTTTTTTGGGGTATAGTGTCTATTAGAATGGTATACTTCCTTTTGGAAGTTGGTTAGAGATAAGCATTAAGTAGTATATATTTCAAAATCTTTTCAGTATTCATAAACTTTTCAACAAGTTGTAACTTGTCTGGTTTAAAATTATCATTTTTATATATGTTGATGTGCACCTTTGAGGTATTTTTGGAATAAAGCAAGAAAATTGAGAGAGGTTTGCTATTTCATTCTGCCTTGCTGTCTAATTAAATCTCTGTTCTAAAGAGTTGTGCAGCATTTTAGTGTGCTGGTAAAGAGATCTAGCCACTGTAGTGTGAAGTTACTGTGTTCTATCTCTCTGACTAATCTGAGAAAGAAATGTATACATCATTTTGGCATCCTTCAGGATGAAAGGTGCCATATAAATACAAAATGTTACTAGGTTGATGTATAAATATACTTTTACACATGTAGTAATTATTTTCTTCATAAATCTTGCAAGCATTTAGCATGCAGTAAAAAATGGGTGTATCTGCATTTCAATACACAAGACTATAGCCAAGTAAATACCATTAGCATGAATGGGATTTATGGAGCTTAAATCCGTATATATGAAAATGAGAATTGTGCATGAACAACATCTGGATTAACAGGTGGCATGCATCAGAACCTTAACACTATTTAATCAACTTTTACTGTAACACTTTATAGTCTTATCCACTTAGGAGAAGCATTGAAATTTTTTAAGGATCACAAAGGGCTTTCAGCCAAATGCAAGAAAACAACAGAGCTCTCTAGAATATTTTCTGTGAATGATGTGTGGAAATCTGAGGATATAGTTGGGGCAGGGAGGTAGAATTTTCAAATCACATCAGAGCTTCTGAGGATAACACTATTTATCAGAAGTGGCTGAGCACAGAGAAGCCTGTATGGGGTAAGATTCAGTAGTATTTAATGTTACCTTTTATTAAGCCCTTCACCATGTTCACTGAGATTTACTTGAAAGTCACGACTTTGTAGGTGTGTAGACTCAAACTGTTCTGTTTAATGCTGTTTGTCTCTAATTATTCCTTTGTCATCCTAAGCATGACTCTTGATTTGTTTCTACTTAGGCAATTTGTTAGAAGCAGAAGAAAAAAAATAGTAGAGTAGTCTAATAATTTGAAATAATACCTATTCTTGAAGGAAAGGTTAACTTGCTTGTGTTAATCAGTGGGAAAAAAGCATATGAGGTTCAGTAATATAAGCTATCAATCTTGTGTTTATTGCAGTCAGAAATATACCTCTCATTTCCAACTCAATAGCAAAAAAGACAGTTCTGGGGGGTGTGGTTATCATGAGAAAATTGCACCCCTGAGGGATCTGAGACACTTGGGTACAATTCATATCTTGTAGCCATCTCAGGATGAGATTTTTTTTTACATGAAGGCTCCACCCCATTATATCTTATTTTATTACCTAAATCGGTCCACATATTTATGGGTCGTTTATCATTTCTCTAATATTCTCAGGAGTACAAGCAATACTCTTCCATTTAACCTCCTCCTTTCTCCCTTCCCCCGCTTAAGAAAGAAAAGTTGGCAGGACAAAATCATATAATGGCTGATCTGTATTTTCATACAGAAATCATATGTTGCCCTAAAACCCTTCACCCCCAGAGTACTCTTTGTACTTTGGAGAGCATGATATAGAGCTCCTTAGTGTGGTTTCAGTAGATATTTTTTGCTGTTGTTTAAACTCTTCAGTTTTTGGAAAAGGGATTACTGCCCAGAGCATAACTAATATTATTGTGTTCACGTTGCAATTACTGTATACAACTGTTTAAATCTGTATGCACTGAGAGCATTCTTAGAGTACCAGTGTTGAGGAAATCCAAAGAAATGGAATTTGAAATGTTTCAAATATGTATGAGATTTGGGAATACTAATAGCTCATCATTTGTATTTATTTATTCATTTGCTCATTTATTTATTAATTTATTAATTTTTCCACTCTGCACCAACATGTCTCATTTATATTTTGGATTCTCTGTCTGAAGCTTCCCCAGTTTAGTTCCAGCAGAACCTACCACTGTTATACAATCAAAAGGTAACTGGCATTGCTAAATCAGACCCTGAATTTTGACACTTTCCTCCTCATTCCTCTAATAATAGAGAGCAAGAATTCACTTCTCCCTGCATTCCCACTTTTTTTTTTCTTTGGTTTTACTGTCTTTCAGGTGAGTATAGAGGGATAACTGACATGGCAAAGGGTGGGCAGTTCTGGCAGCCAACCAACAATCTCATTTCAATAGATCACTGAAAAGGAAATGCAGTTGTTTGATTTAGGTCTATGTGGTGTCAAGCTAGGTATCAAAACCCAGTTTAATTTTTACCTAAATATATCCCAGAAGTACTCAGCAAATTTACCTTTCTGTATGATATCTATCATAAATGAAAGTATTTCTTTAGCATTACTAATGTGTAAATATTTGCAAGTTTCCCTATCTAGATATATTTATTTGCTGACTAGTTAGTGAAGTCTCCCTTAGTTTAGTGGATTCCAGCTCAGCATAGCACTTGCAAAACTAGTTTCTTTATGTTGCTTGACAGGCAGCCTTGGGAAATATAACTTCCTTAGTTTTAGTAAACTATTTGTGAATACTGCTTGGTTGGAAGGATATGGAAGCTTAGTACACTATGTTCTGTGGGCTTGCAGCCTTTTGTGGAAAACATGTTTGAAAAGGGAGAGGGGTTGGAAAAATGCCGAGGGGGGGAAAAATCGAGTAAAATGTGCAAACCTGTCTCTGTGTGATGCAAGTCTCTTTCTGGCATGCCTTCTTAGTATTCATAGATGTTAGGGTCAGAAGGGACCTCAGTAGATCATCGAGTCCAACCCCCTGCCCTGGGCAGGAAAG
>NW_005842023.1:2474414-2515909 GCF_000455745.1 Alligator sinensis | reverse complement strand
GGTCAGATGACCCCAGCTAGGTGCTTGTCCAGTCTCCTCTTGAAGATCCCCAAGGTAGGGGAGAGCACTACCTCCCTTAGAAGCCCGTTCCAGATTCTGGCAACCCTCACTGTGAAGAAGTTCTTTCTAATGTCCAACCTAAATTTGCTTTCTGTTAATTTGTGGCCATTGGCCCTAGTTATTCCAGGGTGTGGCCTAGGAAATAGAGCATCTCCTATTCCCTGCTGCCCTCCCCTGATGAATTTATAGGAAGCCATAAGATCACCTCTCAGCCTGAAGAGATCTCGGTCCCTTAGTCTCTCCTCATAGGGCCTTGCCTGCAGGTCTCTGACCATACAAGTGGCCCTCCTCTGAACTCTCTCAAGATTCGCCACATCCCTCTTGAAGTGCGGTGCCCAGAACTGGACACAGTACTCCAACTGTGGCCTGACCAGTGCCACATAGAGGGGAAGCATCACCTCCCTAGACCTATTCATCTTGCAAAATAAAGTGCAGTTAGCCTTGTTGATCACTTTGTCACATTGACGACTCATGTTCATTTTGGAGTCAATTGTGACTCCAAGATCCCTGTCTGCTGCTGTGCTGCTGAGAAGGTCATCCCCCAGCCTACATGTGTGTTGGTGGTTCTTTTTGCCCAGGTGCAGAACTTTGCACTTGTCTTTGTTGAACTGCATCCTGTTTTGTTCTGCCCATTTTTCTAACCTGTCCAGATCTGCCTGGATCCATTCCCTACCCTCTGGTGTGTTAATTTTGCCCCACAATTTGATATCATCTGCGAACTTGGACAGGGTGCTCTCCACGCCCTCGTCCAAGTCACTGATGAAGACATTGAATAGCACTGGTCCAAAGACCAAGCCTTGCAGGACTCCACTGCCCACATCTTTCCAGGTCAATATCAACCCGTCCACCACCACTCTCTGGGTGCGACTCCTAAGCCACTTTGCCACCCACCTGACCGTGTAATCATCTACATTACAGCCTGTTAGTTTATTTACGAGAACAGAATAAGATACTGTATTGAAGGCCTTCTTAAAGTCTAGGTAGATGATATCTACCTCGACTCCTGCATCTAAGCATTTTGTGACCTAGTCATAAAAAGAAACAAGGTTAGTCAGAGAGGATCTACCTTTCAGCATTATTTCCCCTGCTGGGCGCTCACAGATGTGATTGGTAATGATGTTTTTCCAGTTTTCTTAAGGATAGAGGTGAGACTAACTGGCCTATAGTTTCCCAGTTCCTCCCTCCTCCCTTTCTAGAAAATAGGGACCACATTGGCCCTTTTCCAGTCCTCTAGGACCTGAACGGAGCACTATGAGTGCTCAAACAGCCATGCCAGCAGCTCTCCTAAGAGCTGGCCAATTCCTTTAGTACCCTTGGATGAAGTTCATCCAGGCCTGCTGATTTGAACACATCTGGTCCCTCCAAGTGCCCCTTCACTAAATCTGCGCTAACAGTTAGTGGGCTGGTGTTTATCCTGTGTCTATCTATGATCCTTCTGTGTCTATTGATGTTGTTCAACTCCAATACTCATTGCCTCAATTTAAAAAAAATGTGATCAAAAGGAAACACTAATTGAAATGTTAAAACTGCATACAGTAAAGACAGGATGGCATATATCCAAGTTATACGGGCTTTTATTATTTTTAAGAGTGTTTTGTGCTAGTAGAAATGCCCTCCCTATTGACAGTCATGGAGAGGGCATTGGTACCACAGTGACAATTCAGGTTTCACTGCAGTCCCCTACTATCCTGCTTTATTACTAACTTGCAGGGCCTACGACAAGTGACAGGAGAGTCTTTTGAGTCTAGCCAACCTTCGGAAACTTCCTAGGCTCCCACAAGTAGGGGCTGTGGAAAACAGTTCATTGGAGTGTTTATTGCCAGTTCCATTCAGATTTCATGACTTAGACTGTGCTAATGATAAGGAATATTATTTCACTTCCCATAAATGGTCAGTACATCTTTTTACTCACTGCTAACTTCAGTCAGTGACCAAGAGGTGAAAAAGTTTCTATCCTCTTAGCCACCCACCCAGTCCTCTCTAGTTCAGTCTCAATTTTAGCAAATGTAGTAAAACATTGTATGAATTTTTAGACTAGAGTTTTGTGTAATTCATCAGTTGTCTTTGATACCCTGGCTCAAAATCCAGTAAGTGCTTTGCCACCTGAATCCATATAAGTAGAGGGAAAAGAACCCCAAACTTCCCAGTCATATGTTATTACTCTGAAAGTTATAGTAGACTATCCTGTCTACAGCTATTTCCTAAGCTCCGTATCTTAATGGTCAAATGAAAGGTAGCTGTTGTTCCTGTATCCATGCCTTGTATTGGAACACAAAAATGGATTAAAAAATGTTAGAGAGAGGCTTGGTAGCAATTTATAGCAGACAAGTCATTTGTGATGTTCATTGATTTATGATTGCCATACTTCATGTGTGTCAAAGTGGAAAAATGACTTTTTAAATCAGTAGCTATTTATCTTAGATGAGTTGCGCTGAAGAAATGTTAGTCTTCAACATAATAATATCATTAAAGGAGAATTGGATGCCAGCTGCAGACCTGACGACTCTGTGATTTATTTTGTGAGAGTGGCCTCCTTGTTCAGGAAAGGGAAAAAATGACGTAACAGATGGGCCTTGTCCCTTAAAACTGTCCTTTTCTCCCTCCCTCACTCCCGCCCCCTCCCCTTCTCTCTGCCTTTTCCCACATACCTGTCAAGCCACATGGATTATCTGATTCATCCCACAGATTTCTGGTTTTCCACCCCCACCGCACCCCACCCCCAACCAAACCTCTCCTTCCTGAAACTGGTGATTTGATTAAATGAAGGATTTTGCATCAGGGGGGTGTTATTTGAGTTTGCAGAAATGTTCATTTTCACACAGAAAGAAAACATCAGTTATCTCCCAAAAACCAGGCAGTTGGGGAAAGCATACAGTTCCTACATTCAAGTATAACCATACTGAAACTTCAGTGGTAACAATGAAGGTCCTAATGGCACATCACTTTTCCATAGCATTTCAGTTTCTGTAGTGTCTTACAGTAATGAATTAAGCAGCATCCCATTGAAGTAAGGTAACTAGAGAGGACTGGATGGTTGGCTAAGAGGATAGAAACTTTTTCACCACTTGGTCACTGACTGAGCTGTTATGTTACAAGCATAAAAATACCTTTATCTTAAAATGACTCATTGCTCCGTTAAGCATAAGAATGCATATTGTGTGCCACTTATAAGCAGTGCCCACCTGTTAAGATAGCCCAGTCCTTCTCTACAGTTGCTTGGAAAATGCACTAGGCTGAGGGAACAAATTTTCCATATCGTGTGTCTACCTCAGGCTAAAATTTTGTATTTTTATTTTGGGAATTGGGGGGGGGGAAATTCAATGATTTCTAAGTACACGTGTTGGGGATGGGGGGTGGGAAGGAGAGGAAAACCACTTTGTTAGTTTAAAAAAATTCTTATGTCCTCTTCTTTAGAGTGCTCTCATGACTTGTGGCTTTAGACCAAGGACTTGAAATTTACTGGAGTGGTTGCCTTTCTATCAGGGATGTTTCTTTTGCTGTCTCTGTGAAAATCCATCCCAGTGTGGCACTAGTTTTTGAAAAAATATTTTACATGTGCTCAGTAAAGACCCACTAGAGCTTTACTGCTTAATTGTCACTGAGCATCTGCCAGCCTATGGCTGGACCAGGACTTTCCCTTTGTGACAGTTTATGGAGTTCTGTAGTTGCATGCCAGAACTGGGCCTGGATCTGGGCACAAGAATTAAAAACTAGGGGCAAATATATACAAGCAGTGAGGCTGCTCCTATGTGCTGTAATTACAGTGCCTCGAAGCCAGCTCGATTTAACTGAATCTGCTGGAGTGTGGCAATTACTGTGCTCCAGCAGACTGCAGCATCTCATGGACCTGATGATCATTCAAGGTCCCTTCCAGCCTTACAATCTATGAATCCCGCCTCCTACCAAGCACATGGTCAAAGACGCGATTGTGTGGATCATGCTTTATATCCTATCACACCTTTATCTGAACTTCTCTCTGAACTTCTAGAATCAAATGATTATTGTCTCAAGTATGGAGCCAGCCATTATCCAAACTAGATATTTGAGCTCCCATTTTCATCACATACAGGTATCTCTCAGTCTAAAGTATTTATTCTCACAGCTTGCATGCAACTCCTCTGCAGTTTTAATGTGGCTGCTGAAAAAAAACTGTAGTTATTAAATAAAAACACACTTTTTTCTCTATCTGCTCATTTATTTTCTGTTTTCTGTGTTCTGTTCTTGCTGATTATTTATTCAAATAAGTCATTTAATGGCAAGTTATTTGAGCGGCAGTGCAGAGTGCTGATTCTGGAGCATGTGCAACTCAGCGACTGGGGGGGGGTCCCCCTGCTGGCACTTCAAGGCCAGTGTGATCAGCTGCGGGAGAACGTCTCCACTCCCCGGTCAGCACAGTTGGCCACAGGGGGGCATGGGAATCACTTCTCTTGGTGCTTCTCAGCCGATGCTCTCAGGGGGGACACCAGCGCTCTCGCCTGCCCCCCCCCCATCACCTAAGTGGAGAATGCTGCTGTCAGGAGGTGCACCAGTGCTCTCAGGGGGTGCATGTGTACCCCCTACACATCACCACTATTCTCCAGAGTTTTGTGTCCTGCAGTTCTCAGCCCTGTCAGGGTTTTGGTTTGTGGCCAGAAGTGTTAGGAAGTTGAGTCCCCACCTCTGCCATATTAGGTATAGGAAAGCACAGAGGGACTGTTGGGATCTTTTTTTTAGTTTGCAGACCAAAAAACTTAAGGAATTCCTGCAGAGGAAGAAGTGTGAGCTTTTATAGAGAAGACATGGTCATTTTACAACACAACAGTAGTAAAGACTCCTTATTTCAAAGTTTCCCCTTTCTTATTTCTGTTCATTCAGTGGAAAACGTGGAAAGGTTCTGCAAATCATGCTTAAGTGTGACCTTGAAAAATTAAGGATGCAGTTTAGGAATGAAAATGAAACCCCACTGGTTGCTGGTTGTTTTCTAGTTTTAATGTCAGTTAATGTACAGATTGATTACAAAAAACAGGAACAAAACAACAGTTGATATAATTTGGAGGGCTGAGTAAGAAATGTCAGTCAATGAAATCTCAGCCAAAAGTGGAATGAAAAAATCAGTTTTGGAAAAACAAACAAACAAAAAATCCCCCCACACTTTCCATTTTCCAGCAAGTACTTCTAGTGTGCAATGGCTTCTCCTTGAGAAATTCATTGACTCCTTGAGAAATGGTGTGATTTGGAGGTTCTGCACCTGTTCAGTAGATTGTATTTATTACTGAGCCACATGTCTCTGAATATAACTAGGGCACTAGTCCGTATTCAAGGCTGCATAAAAGCCAAGTACGACATTTTATTTAATTGTAAAGCCATTTTTCACTGCTGGGGAAGCACCTTCTCCCCAGTTGTTGGATAAAAGAGAAACAGCTGCGTGTTTGGTTTTTTTTAACTTTCCAAAGCCAGCTTTTTGGGGCTGAAAGTGAGTGGGAGAAAATCATCCCAAAAGATAATTTTCTTAAGTGATAAATAATAAAAATCCAGTAACTTTACTCTCACTGGGAAGAGATGACTTCTGGCAGTACCTTTGTGCTTTAAGCTATGTTCTGCCTTGTGCAGCATCCAGAACTCTCAAAAGGAGGGCCATGTACTAATCACACTCCCCAAGGTAATTCTAGTTTCCAAACAATGCAACTGTTGCACCACCCTTTGAGAGGGCTCCATGTCTGGTGGTTTTGTGGGCCAGCAGAGAGGGAGGAGGCCTTTGCTTTTCTTTGTCAGAGCTCTGCCCTCTGACAGATAGCTAGGACTAGATTCACAATAGAAACTTATGTGAATGTTGAAACGTTAAACTCTTAAGATCAATTCCATTGAACTGTGATGCATCATCAGTGGTTCTGCAAAGAGGTTGGAGTTAAAGGGAGGCAGAGCACTGCCTCTGCTGGGCTGAGTTGCCTGGCTCCATGTCAGCCCATGTGGCTCACAGAGCCAGGGGTAGGGGTTCTGCAGTAACAGGAGTGATATGAAAGGGTCCCATGAGTGCAGGAAGTTCAAAAATCACTGTCTTAAAGGGTCCACTGTATTAGTGGACTTCACAGCCCCATATTAGCTGGTGCTTCTTTCTTTGGGATTTACACCTGTGAATCCCCTCCTGCCAGTGATGTACCATGAGTCTCCGGCACCCGGGGGCCAATGCTTGCATTTTGCTCCCCACCCCCATTCTTCTTGTAGCAATACTTAGTCACGTCATGCAATAAGAACTCTAAAGGGCCCAGCCGCCGCCCCCCGCCTCCTTTCAGTCCGCCACTGCCATACTGCAATTAGATACCCAAGCACTTTCTTCCAGAAATCAGATAAAAGCAAGTCCTTTCAAGCCATGGCTGGAGGATAGGTGCTTTTGATGCCCCCCTTTTGCCCAGCAACCAGGAGATGCCTTAGGAATAGGGAAATAGATGCTCAGAGCTCTTGAAGGAGACAAGGAACTTAATCCTAGGTTTCTATACATCCTGCTAGCATTTCCCAACCAGTGAGCTGTTGAGTGGCATCAGAACACCATTTCCCTGGCTTGTTTTGGTTCGGGTAGGCATAGTCTGAGCACATCTAAAAGACCAGACCTTGTCAGTGGCAACGGGGAGAATAATAGGGTTTAGATGTGAAGGTGTGCCCAGCAGTTCTACACGGTTAGGGTTTAGATGGCTGTATTCCTACACAACATTAGAAGCCAGGACATTAGCAGCAAAAACCTACCTACAGAGGGAGTTTGAGCACCTCCAGTGTTTAGGCAGGATTTTTTGCATATGCCAGTGTTTTTAAGTGAAATCTGAGGCTTAGGTACTTAAAAAAGTAATTAGGCATCCAAAGTCCCCTTATTAATATTGCCCCTACTGTGCATGGGGGCACCTTGTGAACAAACAGGAACTATGCTTTTTTCTGTGCAAAAGCTCACAGAGCGACTGCTTCCACTTTTAAACGTGCTGTGAATGGGCTGACTAGAACTTGGCTTCATGTTTGGAGCATTAATGAATGAGCATTGGCTTAGATTTAGGCTTAGGCCACGTGTCATTTATATGATCTGGCTCTCACTCTGTTTTCTCTCAACCCAATGAGTCATGCCTCCTTTATATTTAGAGGAAGATTGTTAACAAGTGATATATATTATCCACATCTATATTAGTCCACATCTCCACATGGAATTCCAGCACCTGGTTGTGCGGGCCGGGAGCGGTCCGAGGTTCTCGGGGGCGTGCAGCGCGGGCTGTGGCCAGCAGCCCTGGCACGCGGGTCGGGGAATGCAGGCCGGCAGACTAGAATTAGGCACGGACGCTTAGCGGTTGATTAAAGATTATTTTACTTACACCGAAGATGGTCGCGGTGCAGGCGGGAAAACTTTCTTGAGTTGCAGTTACAGATAGGAAAGAAGAGAGGCGGACAAGAGTTCCTTCCACGCGAACCTCTAGCCCAATCCGGTTGAAGGCTCTAAACACTTGAGCCCGTCGTGTCAACCGAAGAAAACAACTCGGAGAAAGAGCTCTGCATACACTCACATGAAATTTGCTAGGCTCTGTGGAACTTGCGCACAGGGAAGGGGTTTGTCAAGGGATCGTTCAGCGACGGGGAGAGGCCAGAGGTTGATCAGACCCCTATAGCCTTCTTAAGGTACACGCTGGGTCCTATAGGCTCTGCAGCGCTTAGAGATCTTCACGAGACGTGAAGTTCTCCTCCTCCAGATGGTTGTGGAGTCCTCCAACTTGGGCGGAAACCGCTCAAGCCTCTTATACGGCCAGGAAGCCAATCACTAGCCGCCACGTGGGAATAATTTAGAACTGGCCAATAGTGGGACACAAATTTGCATGCGGGTGGCGGGAACTCCTTTGCACCGTGCATTTCTCTTTGCAACTAAGAAATGCACCTTGCAAAGAAAGCTCTGAGTGGCGGGAAATAATTTAGCAGTGCCGAAGCGCACACACACCAAATCATACCCTTGCGTTATGACACTGGTAACGGGGAATCAGCTGATGATCCTGCTGCTGTGATATTGAATTCTGAGAGCCTCTTCTCTATGTTTTAATATATGACAGTGGTGTCCAACCTTCCATCTTGATACATGGCACAGGGCTAGTCTGTGGGTCAGATCCAGCACAGAGTCATGAATAGGATCAGTCCATGGGTGTGGTCTGACCTGTCCAATCCAGCTGTGCCTCCACGTAGTCCCACATATCAGATCTGGCTGTAGTGCGACCCCACTACTAGCACAATCTAGTATTCAGAGGCCCCCATGGGTCTGGAAGTTTGGTGGCAGGGAAGCAGCAATTAATGCTGCCATCATTTACCCATTGCCAAATTTCCAGACCTGTAGAAATTTAATTGGATGACATGGCCTTGTGGGGTCAGATCTGGCTCAAGGGCTGGAGGTGGTCTCCTGCTGATATGGGATGTCATTACAAAACCATTTTGCATGTATTATTTTCAGTGAATGCAACCGGCAATCTGCTTTGCTGTCATTGTCCCCTTATTAAATTTCACTATGAATTTTGAATCATTATGAATAATCAGAACAGATACATTAGCTTATTATAACATGAAAATATTTCTGGAAAAAATGTTGTGGCTTATGAATCTCATAGTAAGCAGCTGGCTTATAAATAAACTGAGTAAAAAATGTTGTAGGTATTTTTATGAGAAATTATTTTGTAATGAATTAATTTAAGGGATAGTCATTCAATGATGTCCAGAAACTGTTGAATTAAATCGGTCATCTGCCTCACATTCAATAGGAAGTCCCAGTTTTTTACATTTATTGTGGTGTCATCTTGCATCTGGTGGGTATTAAATCTGTCAATCACTGCCATAAATAAAAGTGGTATAAGCCACTGCATGGGTAAGAGTGCTGCCACATTGGCTAACACTGAATATATTTTGAATGTAAATTAAAACTAGGAATTAGTTGCCATAGACAGATTCATTAAACAGAAAGGTAAGTTTAAATTACCATGTACACATTCAAATATCTTGTAGTGGAGTTTTCATCATTTCTTCAATTAAAAAAAAAATCTTTCATCATGTTCTGGAAGCATCACCAGATTACAGGAGGCAATAAATAGATGAATTTCATACCATATCAAGAAGAAAATATGTTTTAACTGTGGATAGGTTTTTAAATAATAAGTACTTTTCATATCCATTACTTTATCCATGGAAATGAAGAAAGAAAATTTCCAAAATGACTCCTTCCCCTCTCACATTTTATTCATAGTCCTTTATTCCCCTGGTGTGTATAAAACAAAATGAATTGGCTATCTTTTTACATCTCCCTTTCTAATGCTCTCTTGTGACTCCACAAGTCGCCCCTTTTGCCTTTTTTTGAATAGTGTTTAAAGCTTCTGGCACAGCTGGATTTCACTATGTAAGAAAACTTTCAGAGTATTATAGTGTCACTAATCATTGAAGTTACAACATTTCAAACTGCCATACCGTTCCTGGCTTTGCTTACATGCTTTATTGTGCTTTAGCAGAGTGGGGTAAACATATACATGTTCTTTATGTCCACTGAAAAACATAGTTAAACAAAAAAGTTCCCCTCTCTTCATTTCAGGCTTTTTTTTAATTCTGTAATTTGAAACTAAAGACTCTTTGAACAGTGGGTTGGAGATTGTTCTGCAAGATAAATTCCTTGCATCACATAACCCTGACAACTCCCCAATTCCATCAAATTAATAACGAATGGATGGGAAGATAAGCAAAACTAATGGGGAGGTTACATTTTTGTGACAAAGGTTTATGGCCATTCTGAATCTCATGTTTTATTATATCCCTCCTCCTCTCTAGCATTTTATTACTATCACATCTGAGCATTCCTATATATAAGCCTAACTGTGGAGGAGAGATGATGAAAGGTAGACAGAGCCTTAGCCAACTAAGGACCTAATTCTGTGATGGTTTGTGTGCCTCCTAAGAGGTGTCTCTCCGTAAATGACTCATCTTGTAGGATCAAGCCTTACACCTTTAGTATCCATAACTAATATTTGCTGCTTCCTATTCAAACGATATCACTTGAGCATTAAAACAAGTTGATAGTGGCATCTTTCTGATTTTCTAAAATAAATTCCAAGAAATGTGTCTCATCTCTATATAATCAGCAAAGATAAAAAATAGAATGCTGTAAATGATCTCCTAAGTCTTCATATCATTAAACTAAATCTGAAAGGCAACTGATATTCTAATAAAGAAATGTGGTGTTAGAAACTTTGTAATAACTTGCAGGTAGTAGCTTTTCTTGACAGCACATCTTTTTCATCTGTCTGATGTTTACTACTAGTTTGCTTTAAAGACTAAGATTAAGTCTGTGGTGGGTGGGTGTGTGTGTGTGTGGCACTGTGGCACACACACAATGAACAAATGAGCCGTGCTTCAAATTGTATCTTCATTGCTACAAGGGGCAGTCTTAGGAAAACCCTATGTTATAATAGTTTACTGAGTATAAGCCCCTTTTTTTGTTTAGAACGATCAAACTGACCATTCAGGCTGGTCTATTTTCCCACCCTTGCTCTCTGCTTCAGGTTGATTTTATATATAGATATATAGCTATCTATAGATAGATAAGATAGATAGATACACGTATATCTATATAGATATATATAGTCTTTTAATGTTTCAGTGAAAAGGATATATCCAGTTTTGATAGAGGCCAGGGGAAAATTGTTCATTTTAATAATGCCAATCTGCTTATCTCGAAAAAGTTCTAGCACTTTCAAGGTTTGAAGAAAGACCCTGAAAGTTTTCAGCAGGAGGGTTGTTCTCTGGTCCCCAGGAAAAATTGGTCAAGCTTCTAAATCATGGAAAAATCAGCATGCATCCATATACAATAGAGCATATTAAAAGCCCACACCTCTGAATTTCATCTGCACTGATTATGCTTCCTGCCCCCTCCCTTGACCTCCTGAAGCTCCCTTGGCTCCCAAAATTATGCTAGAATCCAGTTCATCTGTCAACTAGCCCATGATTTTGTGTGTAGGTAGGTAGGTTAGAACCAACACACTTTTGTCATCCCTTTTATGGTTATAAGTGATACAACTCATCTGGGTATGCAACTTCCAGTGCTTAGGGAACAAGAACTAGTACAGAACACTGCAGCATATCTTTTCAACAATGCAGACTCCCAGGAGTACATCAAACCCTCTTTTGTCCACTGCTCTCATTTCCTGTAAGATGATAAATCAGCTTCAAGGTGTCAGTCCTTATTGTCAAGATTCTTGGTGGCCTGGCCTCAGATATGTAAAAAATCAGCTGAAGCTTTGGAATGAAAACTATGCTGAACAACTCCATTTATTTAATTTTACAACTTTCTAGGTTACTTATGCTGCTTCTATTCGCATCTGGGTGAACAGATTTCTAAAGTAATTAGTTTAATGGGTTCTCATTATATAGAGTAATAATTATTCCTTGCAGTTTAGTATCACTAAACAGTAAATAGCTTATTATCATTTAGGACTTGACAGTTTAAGTCCTGGCCCTGCTGAAATATTCTGGTATTCTCTCTCTCTCTCTCTCATTGTTCTTGTATTTGATATCCTCTATGCTGCTACTTCTTGTCTGGGGAAGGTGGTTGAGAAGAACTTATGAGAGGAAGCTGATATGTTTTCTTATAAGTTCACTTGAAGGTTTTGTAGACGTTGTTTTGTGAAAATTCTTTTCATTTCTTGAAATGCCCTATGATATTTTTTTTTCAGTATATTAGGCCTCTCTAGGAATGTTTGACTCTTATCCTGTGTTGGAGTTAGATGCTTTTAGATGCCTATTCATAAGGAGTTGAGCAGTTGGTTAATTAAGATGGTATAAGTGATCCCAGTGCTTTTATTGGTAAAGAAAGGAACAATAAATAGTCAATATGCACCATATTGATTTAAGGAATTCAATAAAGTATCTACTGCAGACACCCTTTTGAACCGTGGAACATTTATCAGCAGTCTTTTCCCTTTCTCCTGATTTGCTTCTCAGGTTAACCTTTCTGGAAGCTTTGAGAGTGACATAAGCTTTTTAAGAGTGGCAACAATCCTCAGTTTATTGTTACTAATAAATTATCCAACTTTAGCTTTTTTAGTGAACTAATTATTTGAAATTGACATTACCCAGTTTCCTCCTCCCCTTAGTGTCTCACACTGTCAATCTTTTAATAGCCCTTTTAAAGATCTACAGGCTTTGTGTCTGAAGCATTTACCCCTTCCCATACATTCTGCAGCTGAAAAACAACTGAAGAGACACACACATACATGACCCACAAATTTATTTTTAAAAAACTTTGCATTTCATGACTCAGTTCAGAATGATATCCTTCTAGCACATGCTAGTTTTGGTCAAAAGCTAGGAGTTACACAGCTTTCAGTCCATCTTTTTCATTGTTTTTAATGACAGAGCAATGAAAAATTTTACAATACCAAGCCTATGTAAGTGTACTAAATTAGTATTTATGTTCACAACTTTAGCCATTACTGACAACACGGTGGTCAGAACCAAGTACCAGTAAATCTGTATGCTTTATGCACTATCCATAGACATGATAGGAATGTGTTCTTTTTCGAGGGTGAAAGTCCCATATGTTTTCATTCAGATAGCTTTCAGTAAGCTTTTAAATCTTGTTAAAAACCTTGCTAAGCTTAGTTTTGAACAATCGATTGGGAAGAAACATATTTAAAACATTACCCCGTTAAGTACAAACCTGGTGTAAAGATCGAAGCTGTCAATTAAAAAAAAAATTGTGGGTTCAGAATGTAGCAAACCACAACGTAAAAAGGGTTGTCATCTTTTTTAGTTGAGTTGCATGATCTCTGAGGTGAGTCATGTGCCTGTTTTGTGTCACAAAAGATGTTAAACAATTTTAAAACATTTTCTTATTGCTAAACCACGTGGTGCCATTTTATATTAGCAAGTTTACACAAATATCAATAAATTCCATAATTTGGGTTTGATCCTAGAAGGAATCTGCTTTGAATTTTAGAACTCATCATGTTGAAATGAACATGAATTGAAGGCACTCAGCATCAGATAGGAGAGCCTTTCATGTATAAGTGTACTTTGTGTCTATCTTTTTCTGGGACCAATCCTACAAGGTGCTAAATATCATGCTCAACACCCTGCATAATTGGAACTTGTGTTTTATGAAGAGTCATAAATCTTGTTCTGTCCATTGCTTATGATCTAGGAGTTTTTCTCTTTACCGTATGTCCCTAAACTTGTTTTTTCTCAACTTCATCTTTTTCTTTGCTGTATTTTGGTTGATGAGACACAGATTTATTTTGTAAACCAGTGTCCTTTTTCATTTCTTCAGTAGGGCAAGCAGACACGTACTTAAAAATTTGAGCATTAACAATGCTTCCAAAAATTGCTTTGTTGCTTCCAACCCTTTGGGCTAGAGACAGAAATTGCACATAAACCAGTATGAGTGATCAGAAACTGATTCAAATGTGTAACACAGCAGAAGTTCAGTGCACATAAACTGCTTTCAAAATGTCTGAAACCAGTTTAGGATAAACCTGGATGGGCATAGGTTAAATCAGTTTATTGAACTTGTGCCCCAGATCCCCTCCAGATTCAAGTTAACTCGCAGCCCCCCAGCATCCCAGGATGCTTCATACCTTCCCCACAAACCACCCCTCCCAGGGCAGGCAGATGGGCTAGCCTTGGCCCAAGCTGTCTGCTCCAGCCAAACACAGAGATGTGTTCTAGCACCACCTCAGCTTCTGACCTGAGCCATTTGCAGGCATGTGGCTGCATTTCTGGAATTAAAAGTAAATTTGTGTTCATTTGCTTATTGGTTCAATCTACACAGTTTAGACTAACCTGCGAAGATTAAAATCGATTAATCCTTGATCTATTTGACTGTCAGTACTTAGTTTTGAACTCGACTGTGGGAACCTAAGCTAAGGTACTCATAATGAGAGCTTATGTTTCTCAATGCAATTAACATTTTAAATATGTAGGATTTTTAACCATTTTAAGGGCAGTTACAGAAGGATGACTGATTAGATATACATGTTCAAAGTGTTACTCAGATTTCATTTGTAAATTACCCTGTATATGCTTTTTAAAAATTCTTTAAGAAACTATGTTGCATTTTTAAATAATTTATTACTGTTTTGCCATAGCCATGATAGCCATAAAACTAAAGGAACAATAACATTGAGTTCTTTAATATTTGGATGTGCCCTTTGGGGGGACTTGATGCTTTTTCACTCAGCTGCTTTATCAGGAATAACTGATGGCAATTCAGACACCCTCTGCTACCACCATTTCTGTCATCGCTCTTTCTTTTCTATCCTTTTTATGTGAAGTGATAAATAGTTCAGAATAGAGGGAGAAGTTTTATATCTGCACTTCTAATTTTGTCCAAGGCCAGAATTGTTCACTTTCCTGGGAACCATTCTATTTGAACCAACAGCCCTATCTGAAATGAAGTTAGTGGTCTGAGCCCATTCCCTAGTGAACAATAGCTCACAATTCAAAAACACCAAATACATGCAAAGCTGTCAGTTACTACTCAGGAGACATTCAGAACTGGGCAAACATGGATGCAGAATTACCTCACACCCTGGAGAGTGATTTTTCCAGGTGAACGTCAAGGTCATTCACAAGGCAATAGGGAAAAACATGCACTGTGTATTTGGTGCGTGCATAAACCAGTAAGAGCAGTTTCCCATATCACTACTGCAGGCTCATTGTTCATTTTGGAAAGGGGATTTATAATCTAGGATTTAAAAAATAATAATTCTTTCCCTTTAGCTGAACTCACCTGAGGGCATGGACACACACAACACTTAGAATGGTTTAAATGCAGTTTAAATCTTAAGTGAACAGGCATTCACGCTTGTTAAATCAATTTAAATCCACCTGGAAGGGTTTGAAAATGTACCTGGAAAATCAACTACCATTTGAACTAGTTCACTGTAAACCAGTTATTACATGTGGACACCAAGCCTTCTGTGACATGGCTCTGGTTAGTCCTCCAGGCATCCTGCACTACATTAACCCCCCCACACACACTGCTGCAACTGGCCACTCTGGTATGTAGCCAGAACTCTGGGCCCCTGTCCCCCCACTTCCTTCTCCCTTTCATTGGCACTTTTTATCAATGAGCTCCCTTGTATTTCTTGTACAGTAAATCTGTCTTTCTAACAGCCATCTCTGTCCGCACTACCTACTTGACCGCAGACCCTTTTCATTAGAGTCCTACCTAAATCAGGGCGGAAGTTTCTGGCACAGCAGCACCTTTAATCTTGCTCTTTTTGCCATGTCCTCTCCGCCCCTCCGCCCCTCCTCCCCCACACCGCTGAGTGGCCAAGAGGTAATTAATGCCGTGGTTTTAATGCAGCCAGGGGGGAGGCGTACAACAAAAAGAGCAAGATTAAAGGCAGTGATATACCATGAACTCCCACCGTGATTCAGATAGGTCCCTACTCATCATGCCCCTCTAATCCCTGAGAACCAAAAAGGAAGGCTCCAAGCACTTCTCTCCACCTCCCCTTCCCTGCCCACAAATCTGGCATGTATACTGCAGACTTCAGTCATATGCAGGCTACTGAAGTTTGAGATCATGTTTAGGAAACAAAGGAAAACAGAAAAGTGACAACACCAGCAGCCACAGGTTACCCACGCCTGGGACTTCCAAAGCATAAGTGCAAGCATTCTCCCCTTCCCTTTCCCCACATGCCCCCAGCTCACCCATTGAGGGACATGCTGTGTTGGGTGCTTACTCCCTCATCTTGCCCTCTGATACCAGAGCAACAGCTCTTCACAACATTGTGAAAAGGTTCCCAATCTCTGATGTCTTGGAATGGTTGAGTTATGAGCATCTGCACCCTGTTTATTATCCATTTGTCTGGCAGTAGGTGTCAGCAAACTGTATTTAAGAAGGCATTATTATTATTAGTGGGTAAGTATACTAGAAATAACACATATTCCAGAGGAAATCCTAGCCCAGGCTTGTCCAACATATGGCCGGTGGGCTGGCATGCGGCCCGCCAAGCCATTTTCTGTGGCCCGCGGTGCTGCGATGGGAAACGAAAGTAAACGCTGTTTACTTTCATTCCCACCCCTTGTCCCTCCCCCAGCCCCTCAGCAGCTTCCTAATGGCTGCTGAAGGGCTGGGGAAGGGACAAGGTTCCCACACGCACCGCGTCAGCTTGACGCTGCCAACGCAGTGCGGCTCCTTCCCTCCCCCCTCATTTCACAGTGTCCCTTCCTCGCCCCACCCCTCGCTTCCTCATTTGCATGCCAGCTCCTCCCCTCTCCCTCATTGCAGGGTTTCCATTCCTAGCCCTTTTCCTCCCTTCCTCATTTGCATGCTGGCCCTGCCCTGCACCGGTCCCCACCAGCCGCGTGGGCTGGAGCAGGTCTCAGTGCAGGGGGCGTGGATGCCGGCTCGGAGGGATGCTGCGGCTGGGCCTGCAGGAGATGCTGCTGCCGCTGTTGCTGTGGCTGTTGGGACGGGAAGCCGGTACTGCTCCCACCTCCCTGTGCCCACAGACATCGTGCTGGGGGTGGTGAGTCCTGGGCCCTGGGGAGAGAAGGACCCCTGCCACTCGAGCTGCCCCGGGGGAGAGGGAGTAGGGGGGTGTCCCTGCACATCCCGCACCCCCCTGTAGAGTCCCCACATGTCCCCCTGGCTGTTGAGCCCAGGTGCGCAGGTGTGGGAGCATCCTTGAGGCCGCCCAGGTGGCAGGGAGGACACGGCGAGGTCAGGCGGCGCCTCTTGACCCGTGCGTCCCCAGGCTGTGGCTGAACTGGACAGGCCATGAGAGTGCCCGCTCCTGCCGGCCCACTGGGTGATAAAAAGTTCATGATCCGGCCCCACATTCAAAAAGGTTGGACACCCCTGTCCTAGCCCCATTGCAGTCAGGGAGAATTTAGCCATTTACTTCAAAAGATAAGACTTTATACCATAAATGTTTTTCATGTAACAAATTGGAGAGATGTAATAAGCATATCCTTTGACTGGATCACCTGCTTGCTAATGCATTTTCCCAGGATTTAGTCTAGCATTTCTAAACTTGGATAAGGTTCAAGTGGCTGCCATGTTTTAAAATGAACACATCACAAAAATGGTTACTCCTCTCCATTAAATCACTAGTTGATTTGTTGGCCGGTCGCATCAGGGTAATAAACCAACTCCTTTATTTATTTACATACTTACTTCTTTGCCAACTTATTTATTTCATTGAGATTTCCATTTTCTTCAGAATATCAAGTTTCATTAACAAAAAACAAAACATAAAAACACTGGAAGCTTGCCTCTACAGCAGAGGTGGGCAAAATGTGGCCACCAGGCCATTCTATCCAGCCCACAGGGCCCCTAAAACATTTAGAAAAATGAATATTTAACTGCCCTGGCTGCCTGTCATGTGGCCCTCAATGGCTTGCCATAACTCAGTAAGTGGTCCTCTGCCCGAAATAATTGCCTGCCCCTGCTCTACAGAATAACTAGAACTGAAATAGCTAAACTAACTACTTTTAATTCATAGCTTTACTTATTTATGTGCACCTCTGTGAGCTAACATATATTTTGGAATAAGAGTGCCTCATTTTGAAATAATGAAGTCAGCCAAAATTCAGGTTTGCGCCAAAATAACTAGAGGTGTGAATTACAACTGATTTACTTATTTTGGTTTCAGTTGCTGTGTCTCTAGCTATTATGACTGTACAAAACAACTTAGAACATGAAAGGAATGTAGTGTTTTCTGGATCTGCAAAGAGCCTGAAACAATATCTGAGAAGTGTGAACTACACTGTACTTCAGTGGGATGGTAGTTCAAATATCTAGCTATGGCAGTTTAAAAAGTCTGTTAACTATTCATAGTATTGAATACATTTCTGCTCCATCTGCTGTGAATAGTGTCTCTTTTTGGTAGCATGAGTTGATGGCATGTGGGAAAAGGTCAACCCTTTTTTTCTAAATTTCAGTGTGTAGCCAAAAAGCTTGGAAGGGTGGAATAGAATCTAGTTGTTTGAGCTGCCCAAAATCAGTCAATGGCTAGTGGCTTGTCCTATAAACCCGAACAGCCAGCCTTTACTCCCAGAATAGCAAAGGCCAAGCTTTTCTCTGGCAGTGAGTGTAAACTAGGCAGTCTCTTGCCTGGCTGTCATAGCTCCTGATCCTCCCTCTCTACAAAGGATCTCTTCCCTCTCCTGCTCCTCCCTCTGGAGATATTCAAGCAGATACAAGGACATCAGTAACATGGTACTTTTCCCAAACATCTGCACATGGCCATGGCAACTAGAAACAGTATATATGATACACCTTAACAAAAGCTTGGGATCTAATACCCTAACACGGCTGACCCCACTGCACCTGTCTTTTGTGCTTCTGCCTTAATCAGACCTACGCTAAAACGATTATGAACTCCATGGAGTACCCCAGGGTAAACTATTTTTTATTGCTACCCATGCTGTGAAAGTCTTCTTATTTTGGTACGTCAAATGGCTGGGACCATGAGTTTTTGGGAGAGCTTGAGAAAGGAACACCACTCTCCCCTTCCCCCCACTGAAATCCTCCAAAATTACCTGGGACCAGTTGTCAGCTATTTTAGACATTAAAGGTAAGTCACAGCTCTAAAGCTTTGTCTCAGGACCATTTAGGGCTGTGAATGCCAGTAGGTAGCAGATCCCTGGCTCCCTGTGCTTTCTTCTGCTCTTTAGTTGTGTCATCAAATTGCAGAACATTGTGGGGTGGGGGGTGATCAGGGGTAGGGGCAAGTTTTTTTTTATCAGTTCATTTTGAAAAATAAAGTGTTCAGCCAATTTTTGTAAGTTTAAAAATTAAATTCATCCTGAAAGTTGTATAGATGGCTCTGTTACAAATATAGTATAAATGTGATACTGTTGTGCATACTTACAGAATTTGTGGTTGCCCAAAATAAATGTCTTTTGTTTTTATTTCTTCTCTCTCCTCCCCCAAGATTTCTTTTGACCTGGCAGAATATACTGCTGATGTTGATGGAATTGGCACTTTACGGCTTTTGGATGCTATTAAGACATGTGGCCTTATCAACTCTGTGAAGTTCTACCAAGCCTCAACCAGTGAACTTTTTGGGAAAGTGCAAGAAATACCACAAAAGGAGACCACCCCTTTTTACCCAAGATCGCCATATGGTGAGTATTCTTAGTGTGTGTATGCCTGACTGTCCACTGTGCTCATGTTTCAGGGCTGAAGTAATTAGGGTGTGAGATTAAAATGAAGATAGAACAAAAGTGACTAGACATGTTTAGAGGCATACCTTTATGAATTACTATATAAAAAGCATTCACTGCCATTGCCTGAGGGTTGGAAATTACCATTTCACTTCACAAAACCTCGTTCATTCAAATCTGGAATGGAGAATTCTTTTCAAAAGATTCAGGGGAGGAGTAGTCCTTTCTTCATGAAGGATTGTAAGATAGCACTGAAGTGATAAAGTTTCATATTTTTTGTTGCCTAAATGAAAATCTCCCAAGAGCTCACTTGTCTCATGAACTTGCATTAAATTTGAAACACTTATTAAAGCAATGTGCATGGAAGACTATAGTGATAAAGTTTCAAATCAGTTTGAATGCTAAGGCACCAGATTTTCTCTCTTATTCCCCCAATGTCATTTTTTTTATTAGCAGAGGTCACCACAGTGGCATATTTCACACGCTCTGGCTGTGTTAATTATATTGTAAAAGAAAAAGTGCTATGCTTGTGTGTGCATAAGAAAACAAGTGAGAGGTGCTTAAACACTTCCTGACCAGCACTACAGCTATATAGAAAAGACTATTTTCTCATTCAGTTACTGTTTATTAGGTTGGATTTTTTTTTCATGGTGAAACATGACACACTAAGGGAATTAATCAAACTCTAATTTGCTTTGTTGAAAGGTGGACTTTATTCACTCTGTGTATATGTAGTAGGTGTGCATATGTGTGTATTTCATATATATTTTATACACATGCATTGGGGTATGTATATAATATTTTTAATTTTTTTTAGGAGCAGCAAAACTGTATGCCTACTGGATTGTGGTAAACTTCAGGGAGGCCTACAATCTGTTTGCTGTGAATGGCATTCTCTTCAATCATGAGAGCCCCAGGAGAGGTTAGAAAATCTTTGAAAAACTCTATTACCACCCCATTGTACATCTGAGCAGGAAAAAAAGAAGCAATATATCCACAGGTTTAATTTAAATTTACCAGTGTTCTAAAGCAGGGGTTTCTAACTCCCAGCTTGCTTGATGTGTTTATATGACCCCCAAGATAGACTTAGCGTCTGCAGAATGCATGCCTTCACTTTCAAACATAAATTCTATTTCCAACCCCTTTTGGTTTTGACTTTATCCTTCTGCATATGAACTAAAGTAGTACTGTCCTAGACTAATCAAAACAGCCTCTGTGAATTTGCCTATTCACCTTGATAGGTGTGTTAATGCTAACTTGTAAAGATGACATTTAAAAGACCAGTATTTTAAATGCTAGAGTAGGCAATTGCACATGGAAAGGAGGCACGATTTAATGTCTAATTTGCACACAAATAACAAATAAAGGGGTAAAAATAATAATTTTTCTGAATTCATAGGTGCTGAATTCATCCTAGTATGTATAAAACTGTGGATTAAAGAACATCTCATTTTCTGTGAAAGTTCTTTCTCAGGGCTGCAAGCTATCTTTTATTGTAATACCAGCTAGTCCTTAATACCAATATGAAAGGGTAGAATACAGATGATTGTATACCCCATTTAATAACTGTTTTCTTCCCAGTAAAAATAAACAGTTAATACTAATCTGGAATGTAAATTATGCACCAGAATTTTCACCATATACAGTGAAAATTTTTTACTACCCATAAACTTCTAGAATTGTATTCAAGTGTAGTGTTTAAGAAGATAATTGAATTAAAACAAGAAGCCAGATTTTCACTTTAGAAACATTTTCTTGTGGTCTGTCACTAATGAAAAGTAAATCCAAGTTATAGGGAAATATAATTACGTAAATTCCATTCTAGCACAAAACCCTATAAAGATGATGATGATGATACAGACAGCTGTATCATAAACCATAATTGCAACTCAATTAGAAAAGTGTAGATCCCAGGCACATTTAGGCTAGGGACAGAAATTACACATAATCTGGCTTAAGTGATCAGAAACTGGTTTAAACCTGTAACAGAACAGGAACTCAGTGCACATAAACCAGTTTCAAAATGCCTAAAACTGGTTTAAGATAAATCTGGTTGAATGCAGTATCAGACTGAACTGATTTGGGTCAAACTGGTTTATGGAACTTTGGTCCCAGACTCCTTCCTGGTTCAAGTTAAATCACATTCCCCCAGCATCCCAGCATGCTTTCCAGCCCTGGGCTGGGGTGGGCTGTCTGCTCCAGAGAGCAGTCTCTCTGCTCCCTAGCTGGAGCAGTGAGGGCTGGCTGACAAGGGAGGTCGGGGGTGGGGGGGGCCGTAAGCCCAGCTGGGGATGCAGTCCAGTCTGCAGGGAGAGGAGAAGGACATTCCCCACCACAAACCCTGACTGGGGTCTGGGGCCAGGGAGGAGGGGTTAAACACAGCTTCCCTTGCTTAAATTTACTGCTGGCTGCAACTGTGGACTACAAATCTCAGAGGCACCTGAAAGCATGAAGAGGAAGTGATAAGCAACCTTGCAGAGTCCTGATGGTGTAATTCTGGACTACAAATCTCAGACACCTTGGGGGCAGCAGGAAGAGGAAGTGAACACACAGCCAGAGAGCTGTGCTCTAGCGCCTCCTGGCTTCTGGGCTGAGCCAGTGCAGACATGTGGTTGCATTTCCTAAATCAAAAGTAAACATCTGTTCACTTCTGTTTCAATTTAATCTGTGCAGTTTAGACTAACCTGCAAAGACTGAATCCATTCAGCCTCAGGTTGTTTTAGTTGTCATACTTAGCCTTAAACACAGCTTTTGCAGTGGTCATTTTTGGGGTCATTTACTAGTGTACAATTTGGTAGCTTATCAGAGCTAGAATCACTTCCTTACTTAGCCAAATCCTTGACTGCTGCAAATTGATACCACATATCCACTTTTTTGTAGGACTGCACAAGTGGTGCAGAACAAGAAAGAGTCAGCCACAATCTTTTACAACCTTTGGTACCACGTTAAGGAAAAAGTATATGAAAAATTTTCATATTTATGAAAATTGTTAAATTATTTAATTTAATTTGTCCAAATTATTTGACTTTTGTAGAAGTAAGTACTGTCATAGATTTTCACTAGAAACAGTATTCTGGGGTTTTATAGTAATTTGGCACTTGGATTGCCAGGAGAATCAAGTTTAGTATGTGAAAGATGTTCTCTGTGCTGTCTAGTGTAGGGTGTGGGCAGATCATTGCAGGTTAAATGACTACTGGGGCCCTGATCCTGGCACTTATCTTTATGTGCCCCATTTAAATTGGTGGTGCTCTATGTGTTGTCACCACTCTATCCATGCATTGTATATGACAGGATCCTTACAATTCCATGAAAAGTTCTGCGCAGTTTTCCATAGAGAAAACACCACCAAATTATAGATCTGATAGAATATGGCTTAACTCCATTTCTACACCACTGTGATGCAGTTGGTTTTCAGTGACATTTATGTGGTACAAAACCAGAATAAAGCCATATTAAATAAAGCTCATAGTAGTTTTGTTGGTCGCATTAACTTTTGGATTCTGCAGTTCCCCCTTCATGTATTTCAAGCCCACTATAGTTTCACAGTGTTAAATAGCTGCATGATATTATCCATTTGCATACCTGATTTATGGGGTGATGAGTGTATACTTTATGCAGTAGTAAACAAGTCACTGCAGTATATTCTAATGATGTCATGGAATTTGATACCAGGAATATCCAGATTGCTATACATATTTTGAGTTAGTACAGGATGATACAATTGAAAACAGATCAACCACCATAAAAAATGGCAAGAAAAAAATAAAATCAACAATCTTTTTGTATAACAGGACAAGCAATGACAGATTCTTGCATTTCTGGTATGCCTTAAGAATTAAAGGGTTAGCAGTACATCATCTAAATTCATTTTCAAGTCAGGATGCCTGTCTAAAGACTGTTGCCATTTTGAAGAAGAAGAAACATTTCAGTCCCCATTCCGGCTTTCGATCCATCAGGCTGTACTGGCATTCTGTTCCAGCTTTGAGACCAGTCCAACATAGCTTCCAGTCCTAAACCTCCTCCTCATACATTTAATGTCCCTAAGGACATTGCAAGTTTGTGATTTGAAGTTACAAGCTTTGCTTTACTGGGGAAAAAAATCCACATTTTCCATGAACAGGGAGCCCTTTCTTAGAAATGGATTTAGCCTTGCTCCATTAGAACAGGAACATAAGCAATGAAAGTAGCAGTAACCACAGGTTGGTGCCATTTTGCTACAGTTTTAGTGTCAGAATGTCTAAAAAGAGCTAAAGTAACTTCTTAATAGCCATTCATAACTTTTATAACTTTACAAAGATAATAATTTGTGTTGTCTGGGAAGGAAAAGGTATAAAAATAGTGAAAAATGCCAGAAAGTAGTTTGCTTGCCAATTTAAGAGGTTGGAAAGGTAAAAGCAGACAAAACTGAATTCCTTCAAATATTGTATGGTATTAGTACTGTAGGTTCCGTGTTCCACTGAGCCATTAAGAGACAATTCTATATCGAGAGTGGTGTTGGAATGCATCGAGCTTGGGGGTCTGTGGGAAGCAGTGTGCCCAGGGATCTGATGAGGAGTTAGACTGATGTATGCTAGGTCCCAAGGGCCTAAGTACAGACAGTCAAAAAGCCCAAGGCTGAATTGATTCAGTCTTTGCATGTTAGTCTAAGCTGCAGAGACTAAATTGAAATAGAAGTGAACAGACATTTGCATTTGATTGAGGAAATGCAGCCACATGCCTGCAGTGGCTCAGGTCAGAAGCCAGGGGGTGATAGAGCACTGCTTTCTGGCACCTAACCAACATGGGCTGTGTGTTTGCTTCTTTTTTCTGCTGCTCCCAAGGTCTCTGGGATTTGTAGTCCAAAATAACAGCAGCAGGACTCTGAGGGTAGCTCATCACTTCTTCCTGCTTCCAGCTGCCTCTAGGATTTGTAGTCCACAGTTGCAGCCAGCAGGAAGTTTGAGTGGGCAAAGGGGTCTTTGAAGCCCCAAGCCCATCCCCCCCTTCCCCCGGCTCCAAATGCCAGTCCCAGGGAAGCAATCCTTTTCAGCTAGGGAGCAGAGGGGCGGGGCAAGCCCTGCTCTATGAAGCAGACAACACAGCCCAGCCCAGCCCAGCCCAGGGCTGGAAAGCATGCTGGGAAGTTGGAGGACTGTGATTTAACTTGAACCATGAAGGGGTCTGGGTCAGAAGTTTCATAAACCAGTGTGACCCAAATCAGTTAAGTCTGATACTACATTCAACCAAGTTTATCTCAAACCAGTTTCAGTCATTTTGAAACTGGTTTATGTGCACTGAGCTTCTGTTCTGTTACAGGTTTAAACCAGTTTCTGATCACTTCAACCAGTTATTATGTCTCTAGCCCTATTGGCTAGGGACAAACATTACACATAAACCGGTTTAGGTGATCATAAATTAGTTTAAACCTACAATGCAACAGAAGCTCAGTGCACATAAACCAGCTTCAGAATAACTGAAACTGGTTTAAGATATACCTGGTTGTATGTAGTATCAGACTTAATTGATTTGGGTCAGACTGGTTTATGCACCGTCTATCCCAGACCACTTGCTGCTTTAAGATAAATCAGAGTCCCCCAGCATCCCGGTATGCTCTCTTGGTTGGGTGAGGCTTTCTGCTCCACAGCAGGGTGGGCCCCTCCCCTCTGCTCCCCTGCTCAGATTTGCAGGTACAGCAGGATCTGCTGACTTCCCCATGCCCCCCTCCTCTTCCTCTCCTCTCTCAGCACTTGCTGCTTAAGCAGGCATCTCTTCTTCCTTTCTCCCACAACACAGACCATAGCCAGCATGTGGTTGCTAATACTGCATAAGGCTCTGGCAGAAAGTGCGGACACAGCAGGGCCTTCCTGGCTTCCCCCTGTCCTAACCCCCTCCCTCCCATCTCCCACAACCCAGACCCTAGTGCCAGGGACCCAAGGCATATGGTATGCTAACTAATGGGGAGAGGTGTCTGGGTGTGAGTCTCCAATTTCACTGGAACAGGCAGGCAGACAGAGCAGGGCTTTTGGAGCTAATCAACAGGTCAGCCCAGTAAGCTGTTTAAGAAGTTTGAAGTAATGGGACAGAGACCACTGTTTTGCTAATCGGGTGATAAAGACTGTCATCAGCCTCCTGGCTGGTTGGCTTGCCTATCAGTTTGCTGCAGACAATCTGAGGAAACAAGGAGGGAGATTGAAAAGCTCTGTATCAC
Organism: Alligator sinensis; assembly: GCF_000455745.1. NCBI lineage: Eukaryota > Metazoa > Chordata > Crocodylia > Alligatoridae > Alligator > Alligator sinensis. Next base: position 2,490,516 of record NW_005842023.1, on the reverse strand, counting down.
CAACAGATGCATGCACTACACCCCCGCTCCCTTGCCTCGGAGTTCTAGCCTGGGGCTAGGGGCTGACAACACTCCCACCCCTTGAACAGCCAATGGGGAAAAGCCTGCGACTGTGCACACAGACCTCCCTAATCAGAGGTCCTGTCAAGGCCTGGCCATGTCCCCCTCAGCTCAGCTCCCTGCAGAAGGGAAGTGGGGGCTGCTGTAGCACCCCCCGGATTCTAGCTTGAGCCACTGCAGGAATGTGCCTGAATTTCCTGAGTCCAAAGAGAATGTCTGTCCAGTTTCCAACTAGTTCAGCCTAGCCAGGTTAGACTAACCTGCAAAGATTGAATCAATTCAGGCTCAGGCTTTTTGAATGTTTATCCCTAGCCATTGTGTTACAGATTTGAACTGGTTTCCAATCACTTATACTTTTTTATGTGTTATTTCTGTCCCTAGCCATTAGTACATTGTACATTTGAGTGTTTCTCATGCAGAAGTTTTCCGCCTGCATAGTGTTCAGCACACCTCTCTTGAGCATCACCCAGGCTTGCTATAGTGCCTGTATTTGCAGAGGCAAAGTTTGTAAAAGCCTCTGTAGTTGTCTTGTGGGCTGGCTTCTGTGCATCCATGTTGTATGATTCACACTAAATGAGGAGGCCTGACAAAATGCATTTCAGTGTACTGCTAGCCTGGTGTTGTAGGTTGATCAAGTACAGAATGGAGGAATGAGTAATAAACCACCAGCAAATTTGTCTTCCATGTTGACTGTCTCTGATTGGTCAATAGGTCTGACCTGAACCGAGACAAAATTGGGAAGAGCTCACTTCTCTGTGACCTTTTTCCTTAACATTTCAGATATCAGAGGAATGGAGAGTAGATAAAAGGGTACAATGGGACTCTAACTTAAAAAACATAGAATCCTCCTCTTTTGCCTTGATAAAGGAGTTTGGGGTCCATAATCATTGGGCTGTGGGGTATCTGGCACTATTTTTGTTATGCAACACCTCTATTCTGGGTAAATAATGTGAGGCAATTCAGCATGATTCTCAGGAGCATTAAAATCCCCAAAGGTCAATCTATTTACTCAGTCCTAAATTTAAATGTATTTTGATCTTGTCACTTAGTGAGTCAGGAAATGGGGGGGGAAAGGCCTGAAGGATTTATTCTAAAAGGTAGCCCATTAGTTTGAATTCTGTTTTAAGAAAATGGAAACAAATACTTTGAAAAAAAATCCTTATATAGAAGGGCCATTAAACACTCCCAGAGCAAGCTTACATATCTTGGGCCAAAGAAAAGAAAAGTAGACTTTTTAACCAGTGGGTCCTGCAGTGGAATAATCTGTGCAGAGGGAAACTTTCAAGAAGTATATTTTCTGCAGATGAGGGGTCTGAGTCACAATTGCATCAAAACAGCTTTATACTAGTGTGTCTTTACTGAAGTTCCTCTGTGGTAAAAACAGCATTACACAATAAGAAATCTAACCAAAAACCTTCATAGGAAGCCATAGGAGAAATTGTTTTTCTTATATTTCAAGCTGTTGGAAAGAAGATATCTTTATTAAAGCATTTTATTTTTGTTTTAAAATAAATCAAAACAAAAAAGTTCTTTGCCATCTACATATTTTTCACAATGTGTTTGAAAAGGAGTTTTAGTAGTTTTAATAGCTAACACCATGGAACCTGGATAATAACGTGCAAATCTACTCAGAACGCCCAAGGTTTACTGTGCAAGTCTACTCCTGGATAATAATGTGCAAAGCTACTCAGAATGCCTGAGTGTCTTAATCTTAATCTAAGAGGTTTCCTAATCCTCAAAATTACTCAGATTTGAGGGTAATGCTTATTTTGTGAATTAGCCTCTTAGATTCTCTCTATAGCCTTTACTTCTGTCTTCCTCTTTTGCTCTGTAGAAGTACAGCCATAGCAACAGTTAATAAAATGTGAAATTATACTACAAATTTAAACAGTTAAAAAGCAAGCCCACACAATGAGCTTATGTTGGACATGTCTTGTTCTGACAGCCCCTGTGACTTAAAAAAACCCAGCAATGATACATTCCAGAGTGGTTGAACCTGCTGTCTGAGCCTTGCATCTCATTTTGAAAACAGTGCTGCAATATCAGATTATACACATGCTGGGTCCCATGGTCATGTGTTGCAAATGTATGTTTAATAATAAATAAATAAATAAAGGGTTACCAAACCGCTTGCATCATATATAATAACATGAGAAGTTAATGTTAATAAGGGAAAGGATGTTTTGCAAACAATCATTGGGGGGTTTTCCCCCCTTATTTGCATGTGCCTATTGCCTTTATATCTGTGACAGTGACTTTATGGATGATATGGGGTATTTTTCAGGAAAAATGCTACATCAGATCTTCAGCTCATGTAAATCAGCATGGCTGTGCTGAATTGAGTAGAGCTATGTTGATCTATACCAGCTGAAAATTTGGCATGCAGTTTCCAGTCTTGGACTGATAATCCATGATAACTTGTGTACAGCTTGCTTTGTGTGAGAAACAGGTTAGTTGCACCATTAAATTCTCGGGTCTGATTTTTCCTGTTACTTTCACTATATTTATGTTAGTGTATGTCATTTGACCTAGGGTGGATTTCTTCTGATTTATACTATTGTGTAAGGAGAGTCAGTTCTTCAATATTTTAGCTATTTTTAATATGTAACTATGATATTCACAGTATTTAGATAGTATTTTTTTGCTTTCTATGTTAAGAGCTAGGATTTTGCTTTTATTTCCAAAGTGCTTCCCAGGTTGCAACATCCTGAGGAAGGCTCAGAAAAATCCTAACCATACTGTGCAAGGTCTCTCTGGCACATGCCGTGTGTGTGGCCAGATAATATGTTTCGCCATTGTTATTTGCTAGAGTTTTGTTTTTCACTTTGACTGGTTCTAGAAGGGCAAGAGCAACAGTACTATAACTGTGATCTTCAGACAGGCACTGTCTTTGCATCTGCACAAAGCCGGCTAGCTCTTGTTTCCAGCAATAAGGCACCAAAGAGGTGGAAGTAGAATATTAAAAGGAAAGTAAAAGTGGACAACTTTTTCCAAAAGTTAACCAGAACCCTGCCCCCCCACCCCCCCGAGAGTGATGTATAAGAGATTGTTAAAAATATCACAGCACTTCCTCTAATATTACTTTTTAGTGTGTGCAACTGCAGTCATTGCAACAGATTTGTTTTATGGTATTGAACAGGAAAAGTGACTGAATCATGAATCCATATTGCTATTAAAAAACACAGTATGTGAGTATTACAAGCTTGGGAACCCTGCTCTGCAGAATGATGCGAATGAGAATTTTCAACCACTGAAATTGTTTGTTTGTTTGCTTTGATGTTCAAGTGAATACGTGGTTCATTATGCAACAGAACATAAGTTTTTCAGGGAAAGTTAGGGCCTGATCGAAAACCCATTGAAATCTCTGGAAAGACTGCCATTACTTCCGTGGGATTTGGGTTAGACTTTTTCTTACTATTGTTTTCAAAGAGCCAGAAAGGAGACATGTTCATTAAATTTTTTATCACGTGCTAGAGATTTAAACATCCTAGCTACAGATGAGATGTGACATGTAATTGGCTTTGATAAGTTTCTTCTGAATGTCTATTGTTGATAATGTTGTTTCTTTTTTCTCCTTATTCCCCCTCATTTCTTGCTTTCTAATTCTGTGTAATAATGTTTATATATAAACTTCACATAATTTCTCATCTCCCTTAATGTCTCTCTCTCTACTGTGTTCTATGTAATTAATACTCCATAATATATATGTATGTATAAATATTAATATATATTTATATATATACACATATGAATACATATACAATATGAATAACATATAATATGAAGTATTAATTACATAGAACATACACTTTTGTGTAATTAATACATAAATATAAATACAGTGTATACTGTATTTCATGGTGTATAAGTCAACCCCATATTTCTGATCAAAAAAGTTAGGATTTTCGTAGATCTGGTGCAGAAGCTGACCCACATTTTATAATGATTCATTTGTAAAAAAAACTCCATGTACAGTAAGTATTCTCTTGTAGCCGGAAGAATTCAGAATGAACAATCACTGCCATGATTGTTTCTGATGACGGTCATGCTAACTATCACAAGCCGCGAGTTATATACAATGAACAATTTCCGGAGCACAATTTAAAATCCCTCAGTCATTTTAATCTTCAGAAGTGTCAGGCACAAATAGTTCCATCCAGCCATCTAATGTCATATGGGTCCTCAACACTGGAAGTTTCAGCATCTTCATCCTCGCTTAGATCTTCATCATGCCACAAGCAAGGAGAATTGTTGCACTTTTACACAAAGGGGTATAAACAGTGGTCCAAACCATTGGATATTATTATGGTAACTAATTCATGTAATTAGTGTGACTGTGCCTCATACATTCAAACTATTATCACTATCTTATTGTGTAATTAATTGTAACACATTTTTAAAGTTGGCAGCCATTCTTTGCTTTGATTTGATGACTGTTTCAAAGACGAGCAAACTTTGAAGCGCAATATTTTTTTATTTCAAAGTATTGATATGGTGTATAAGTCAAGGTGAAAATTTAAGGGTAAATATTTTGGCTTCAAACTTTGGCTAGTACACTGTGAAATATGGTGTATTCACATATGTATAACTTCATGTGCACACATATATACACACGTATATAACTTTATTACATAGAAGTGGGAGATGTATATTATCACCCCTCTAATTTATATATAATGTAAAATAAATATAACTTCACATATATTTATTGTTATATATGTATATGTACACAGAAACACATATACATTCACATGCATATAATATGATTTTTTTTCTCCGATTTACAATGGCTGTCTCCAGTTAGATTTTGGTTTTCAATCAGTTTCCAAATCAAGGGAAGTGATTCTTTCACTCTATTCAGCACTGGCGAAGCCTTCACCTGGAATATTGTGTCCAGTTTTGGACCCCATGCTTCAAGGAAGATGTGAACAGTTTGGAAAGAGTCTAACCAAAGGCAATGGAAATTATTAGGGACCTGGGAAACAAGACTTATGAGGAAAGACTAAAAGAAATAGGGTTATTTAGCCTGAAGAAGAAAAGACTGAGGGGGGATTTGATTAGTCTTCAAACACCTGAAGAGCAATTATAGAGAGGATGGAAATGGACATTTCTCTGTGGCTGTAAGGGTCCAGACTAGAAGCAATGGCATCTCAAGCTGCTTATGTTGGAGATTAGGAGGAACTTTCTGACTGAGAGTGGTCTGGGACAATCTACCTCAGGAAGCTGTAGATTCTTCATGCTTCAAAACTTTCAAGAGCTGGTTGAACAGACACTTGGCTGGGATGGTTTAGTTGGGAATGATCCTGCCTTAAGCAGGGGGGCTAAATCAGTTGACCTTGTGAGGTCCCTTCCAGCCCTACTTTCTTGTGATCCTGTGATTTCCTTAACTTTTTGATTATTTGGCTCATTTAATCCTTCAAAGCAAGATGTTTGCAGTGTCCAGGATCATTTTTTTTTTTGGCTTTTACATTGTGTTAGAAAAAGTAATAACTACTGTGACTCTGTACATGACATCATTTTCTAGATCGTTCAGTAATGGAGCTTTCTTTCCTCTGATAGCACCCCAGGTAGAACGCTTGTCATCACACAATTATTGTATAGCCAGAGGGAAAGGATATAGCCGTTCATTTCTCTGATAGGTCTCAGCTAAGAAGGAAACTGCAAGGTGTTATATTGCAGGTTGAGGCTGTCAAAGTACTTGTAGTCAGATTAATATAAAAATAAGTCATGGAACTTAAATGGGTTGGAGGTAATATTCACTTTTGTGTTTATTTGTAGTTTATCTTGATATAGCAGATTTTTACCATTTGGGGAGTGTCTTTGTAATAGTGATTTTCTTTTACAACCTTCCATTCGTCCTTCTACCTTTCTCTTAAAGAGGACAGTCGCACATGCTGGTGTCTTCTGAAAACATCCAGAAAATCCCTACAACATGACAGCTAGGTCTTCTGAGTCTCCCAAAAGATGAGCTAGCCAGCTTTTCCAAGGTTTCCCTTTTCCCTCTCTCTTTTTTCCCCCTCCCAAATGAGAAGAGGAACTGGAGTCCACCCCTCCCCCACTTCTCCTCACCTCCAGCCTCATTTTCTGCATAAGAGGAACCTGTCAGCCGACCTCACCATAAAAAGCTAGGTGTTAACTAATTCCATTCTCTTAGAGGACACAAAGGGACCTTCTGACTAGTGCTGCTTTTATCCCCTAAACTCCTTATGTCCATAGGACTTAAGTATATAACATTTTGTATGCAGAACTTTTTTATTTTATGTAAATACAAAATTTCCAGATCCATTGAGTACAGTTCTGCTCTACTAAACAGCCAATTTATATCTGGTCCTTGACTGTTTGCTTCTGATCAGGTTCAGTGGGTAGCATGTGTGTTTTTCTACCAAGCTAAGCGAATGCAAAGTACTCCTGGCAGCAAATGTCAGACGATTGCCTTTTTTACTTATAACCAAATATGTGTAGGAAGGAGAAGGAAGCCAGATCCTATTATTAAGTATGATCCAGCTATGTATTGAGGAGTGTTTGATGTAAGGTGCCATAGCAAGTAGAAAAGAAGTTGTTCAGACAGTTGTGTATCATTTTGCTGTCAAGATCACGTAATACATTTTAAGTTTGCATGTTTCAACAAAGAAAGCATGCTGTGTCCCAAAGACATACATTCTTACTGGCTTATTTTCCTTATTCCTCCAAGTGATCCAGGCAGGCAGCGTCTTACACCTGCTATTAGTCAACTGTCAGTGGAACTAAATGTGGGCATAGGGTTTTCAGGGCACAGACAGCTTAGGAGGAATAGTGAGAAGGCTACCAGGTAGTCTCCTATCTATTTATATGCATAAATTGCCACCTGATAGGTCCAAGTTAGTTAAAAAAAATATTTTAGTTCATTTTGCTGCTTGTGAAGCTAACAGTGGCCAGCTAAGTAATGTTGATTGGCTCAGTTAAAATACCTTAATCTCGACTTTCATCATCTCTGCTTTTTTTTTTTCACTGAATCACTACTAAGCAGGGAAATGTGATTATTGCAAAATATTCATTGATTTTTTTTTATGAAAAGAATGTTTTGCAAGTAACTTCAATAGGCTCAAATTTCAAATTTAAAAAAATGAGTCTGCAAACATTTATAGACATGCTTAACTTCAAGCATATACATTATACAACTGGCTTCAGTTGAACTACTTACATGTGTAAAATTAAGGATTTTAAATGTTTGTCTTGGAAGATGAGTCTGTATGTCACATAGTGTCATCACCAAACCCTATCAATTGTTATATTTGCCACAATAATCGATGACAATCTGTTCTACATCTAAGTATTTTAGTCCATCTTCTTTGCTTATCTGCTTTAGGTATTTTTGAGGGACCTATCACCGGTTTATCTAAATACTTATGAATATTACAAAAAAACAGTCATTTTTTGCCCGTGGGTTTAGATTTTCAGAACAGCTGTGTTCACAATCCAGATACCTCCTCAAGCAAATTGTTATCTTATCAGGTACATCTTCTTGTCATTAAATCATCCATTCCCTTGTGGCTCATTCAGTGCTGAGAGGAAAAAATGGAATTACAGTTTCTACTCTTTCCTCTGATTAAGGTAAATATGTTTTCACTATACAATGTAAACTAATGAAAGATGAACACCAGCAAAATGTTAAATGCTATGATTTCTTATAAAGACCTTGCCATGTAATTCCTAACATTTTCTAGAAATATATTTGATCTCCCTTTAATATTTCCAAATTTATCATTTGAAAACTTTGAAAGATTTGGTGAAATTTCAAACCAAAACATTATGTTAATGTTTTGTGAAAGACCATTAAAAAAAAAGTATCACATTTAAGGTTTCCTGTCAGCAATGATGAATGATGCAGTTAGGGCACATACCTAATTTACAACATTCTTATTGCCTTTTTAATACATTGAATCATGGCAGAATTTCTAAAAACATGATTCATGTTTGATGACTTCTTCTCTACTGTCTTTCATTTTGTTCAGTTGTTCAGATCTGTGCCAGTTGGATTTGGTAATCTCTTACCTATTTTGCACTTTGTTAAATAAAAAAGCAAACTAACATAAAATGAGTGACGTTCCATTGTAATCCTCTTTTCTTACATGTATAATACTTTGTACTGTCTTACTAAAAGTGGAACAGTAATTTTCTGTGCTTGGTAACAGTCCAGAAGTAATTTGTTTGTTAAAGCATGAGGGCTTTGTTAAACTCTGCACTCTGAGCTGCTCAAATGTTGATTGGTGTTAGTACTAGCTTGAGTTTGGAACAGTCACACTTGAAGGTTAAAAACCTTCTCTGACTGTCTCCCACCTGCACAGCTATGACTTGCCATGAGAGGGCAGGTGAGCAGGGGCCCGACCAGCTTCTATCCCTGCTCTAGGTCGAGGGTTGAGATGGGTTGAGGGTGGGGGGGAGGCGGGAACATGAAGCTGGGAGGCCAAGAGTTGATGGGATGGGGGGGAAGAATTATTGTTAAATGAAGGAAGTCAGCCACTGAAGGATAAAATAAAAAGAGGATAAGATTAATAATTTAAGACGAAATAAAGAGGAAGTAAATTAAGGAAGGTCTTGTTTTAACAAATTGGGGCTGGGATGTGGGGGTGCTGGTCATGCTTCCTGGGGTGGCTTGGACGTGGGAGCAGTGAGGGAAGGCATTTTTGAGGATGCTACTGCCCTGACCTGGGAAGGAAGCCCAGCTGATGGGGAGCCAATCTAGCCCCTACCTTGTTCCCCTCATTCCCCCCAGACCCAACTCCTGGACCTGTCTGTGCTCTGCAACCTGGCTAGATGGCATGTTCTCTGCAGGCTGTTTGTGGGGGGTTGCACCCCTAGGGGTGGGAAGGTCACACCCTTAGGGGTTGAAGGGATAGTTGGATTGGTGCCAAAATCGCCACCTGGGCAATAGAGTTCAGAGGATGGAAAGGTTGTCCATACAGAACAAGACATGGGGGAGGGACACTACATCCTAGGGTGCTGGAGGATCGCAATTTGTACAACTCATCTGTGGGGAGTGGCTACACTAATGGAACACAAGCTGGGTAACATGGATCAGAGATAAACCTGCCCTGGAGTGGCATAACTAAGCCACCTACAGTTTGCTTAAAACTAGTTTCAGTTGTTAATGTGTGGATAGTCCAGGGGTTTAGAGCTTCAGAAGCTTCCTAAAATTTATGTGTAACAAGGCCCTGAGAGAGAAAGTGGTGTGAAGCTTAGTGAGGGGAACTGAAATAGAAAAATTCCTGTTCAGCTTGAAATAAACTAAAGTTTCTTGAGTCACCATTATCCACTAAAAAAAATAGCTGTAGAAGGAATCTTCAAATTGAATACAAAGCTCTTCCTCCATTGAAAAGAATTCCTTGTTTGAGTTTGAAATGATTAATTGAAAAAAGGTAAGGTTATAAGTAAACAATACTGCCTCAGTACATCGTCAGATTTTACTACAGTGGCAAAGAAAGGAAAGCTGGTTTGACCAAGATCACATAATTAGTAAGGGCCAGAGCCAGAAATAGAACCCCGAGGTCAGATCCTTGGTTGAATGTTTAGAAATGGAAAATGTTCTACCTTCTGTTGAACTAAATCATACTAAATATCCCCAGGAGGCTATAGTAAGAAAACACCATTTGGGTCTAAAATTAAAAGGTTGTGAACCTTAAATGCTTTATTCCTTCTGTATATACACTTGTGTGTGCTTTTTTATATAAAGTAAAATCCATCTTTGGCAAAAACACCCTTTGCTAGCTTTAAATATCTGCAAATCTAAACAATGGGACAGACCATCAATCCTGGCAATTGCATACTCCAAATTATGGATGTATTTTGAGCATTTTAATTCTTCTTTGCTCCCACAACATCTTTTATTTTAAAGTATGTGACTATTAAACATTTTCCCTATACTGCTACCTGTACATGCTTTGCCAACTGTACTAAACTGTTTCTTCCTCTTGGTTAACATTTCATAGGAACTGGAATGTAACTAAACATTCTATTGATTTGTTTGGTTCTAAATAACAGCTTGAGAAGTTTTGCAAAATCTGAAAAAATCAATAATCAATTTTAAGCTAATGAATTCTTAAAGTAAAGAAAGATTCCTTGGATGTAATTCTGAAGATTCATGCTTACTGTTATGTATGTTAAAATTGTATTACTGTGGCAATTCTGCAATAAAACTAATTGAGCTTTGGATGTAAAGAGCTGCAATGCATGCAGAAGTAACACTTAAGAGTAATGAGGGGGCTCTGTTGCTAATTAATTAAGCCATTTAGGGCCTGGGTATGTGACTCATGTAAGCCATTTCTCCAATAGCATGAAAAAGGAGCAACATATGATATAGTCCCCTATACTGCACAGATATAAATCCCACCTGAGTATTTTTGTATGTTCATTCCTCTCCCAAGAGAGGAAGTTTGCTAATGTAAGTAATCTATTACTGGCTCCCTCACCACCTGGTGGTGACATGTAGTAATAGACCTATTGTAGCATCTGTTCCAAGGGAGCTGGTTGTCTGTCCATTTGGACATCTGTGTAACTTGCATTTGTGTTCAAAACCAATGTAAGTTCTACCAGTGGTAAGGTGTCATGTGTTCAGGACCTTAGTCAACCTTCTTTTTCCTTGTACATATATGTGGACAAAATGTTACATGATCATGAAGTGAAGATTGAAAGTATGTTGGTAACTGAAGAGCAAAATCACTTCGAAGCAATTGCATTTATCTAGACATAAAACACTGGGAAGTCAGAAAAGTTATATGTTGTGTTTCACTTAAAAGAAATCACAGGTAAGATGCACAATCTCAACTTAAAAGATATTCAGTGGGGTTTTTTTCATATATATTTTTCTTTCAGGATAGAATTAAAGCTTTTGTTGGCTCCCCCCCTTGCCGGTGTCTCAGCTATAGTCCTTATTTACCTGAATCTAAGATTACTTCAAATTTAAGACACACCCCACCCCCCAAATAATTAGATTGTATACATGGAATAGTTTCATTTTTCAAATAATTTCCCATGTAGAGAATCTAATTAGTGGAAGGTTGTTTGAAATTTGTCCTCCTGCTATAGCTATGGCACAGAAAGCAGCAGGGGGGGGGGGGTAGGGATGTCCAGAACCCTTCCACTTGTTCCCCCCATGCCTGTCCCATGCCACGTGCCTTCCTGCCACATGCCCCGCTGCTGCTTCCCCCACTCCTGCTGCATCTCTACTCCAGATCAGGGCACTCAGCTGCAGTTGTGGCCCCTCCTGACCCCAGCTCAGGTAGGGAGAAGCAGCGGCAGTTCCTGGCCAGACCGGGTCAGGACTGGAGGAACCAAAGTTAGAGCAGGAGGTAAGGTGGGAGGGGAAGCTGATCTATGGGGCAGGTTGCAGGTAGAACAGTGGGTGGGGTGGAAGGCACAGGCTGGTAAAGTATAGTGGAGCAGACTACAGGTTTCCTGTTCCCCACAACTGTGAGCTCCCTTCCATTCCTGCCCAGAGCAGGTGGCAACTCGGCTCCAGATTCAGCGCTCAGCCTGGGGCCAAAGCCAGAGCTGAGCTACCACCTGCCCCAGGCTGGTATTCATATCCAAGGCACAGCTTTTTTTCCCCCATGCTGATTGGGTGCAGGGTGGGGAAAGGAGCCTCATCTTGGATTTAAATAAATATGGTATTCCTTTTCTAAAGACAGGGGAGTAGGTTGCATTATCTCTAGTGTTACAATGGCTCTTACCTTGAGTGCAGTTTATTTTATTCAAATATAGCATATGCATGACATTCGATTAATGTTAACTACACAGAAAAGCTGAAGAGTCTGGTGTTTCATTAGTATTATCTTTCAGGAAAGCGAAATACTTAGTAAATGTCTTTGAGACCTTAATTTTAATTTATTTTTATCTCAAGCTAATTAACATATTTATTTGCTAAATTTATTCTGGTCTTAAAGATTATTTTTTATAAGGTTGGATCGGACACCCCATGTTTCATACATAAGAAAACCCACAGTATAACTTCACTTCCAAGGCGAAAGAAGACTTAGCTTTAATTATGGCATCATAGCCAGTGCATCCTTAATGTGTATGGGCTGTTAGAAGGATTCCTAAGATAAAATGGTCATTTCAACAAGCTCATATTAAGTTGTGCTCCAATAGGTATGTTGGTCTCTAGTTCAAACCCTGAATGATTTGAACTTTAGTGTTTGGCAAGCTGCTCTGTCTACTTGCAGCAGTTTTTGAATTAAGTGACAGACCACTGATTTAAACATAAAATTGGTACTTGCATCTTGTGTACCATAATCATAATAGTTAGATAATATTGTTTTTGTTGTTATTGTTGTTTAGATTTATATCCTACCATAATCATAATAGTTAGATAATATTGTTATTGTTGTTTAGATTTATATCTCACGTTATCCAAAAAGGTTCAGCATTTGTACTTTGGTTCAACAGAACCAGTGTCTATTTGTTTTTGGCAAAGAGGGTTAGTTAGCCATGTTAGCCTGAATCCAGGCAGAAGCCAGGGTAGATTTACACCTTGTAGACTTACAAAATCAGAGATGTATGGTATACGTTTTTGTGATCCCAAGCTCACTTCAGATTAGTCTTTGGCACATTAGATTTTTCCCAGGCTTTAAGAGAAGAGATTGATACTGTGTGTGGACTTTTTATAGGAGCAGGTATGAAAAAATTAGATAGTGTTGATAGTCTTGTTGGGTTAGATGATTACTTAATTGTGGTAGAATATAGTCTTCTATTTCCTTTGATTTTGAAAGGTTATAGTTCAGTTTTTTTTTCCCGGGTGTATAATAAGAGCAGGGAGAATGAGTATTGCTCTTCTGAGGGCTTAAACTCACTATATTAATCCAATATTTGATCCTAGAGAGGGAAAGAAAAATAATTATTGAAAACAGTCTAAGTAAGTGCTTTACTGAATTGCATGATACTACTCACATACTGAGGCTAAACCATTTTACTCTCATTATGAGCAAAGCTCTGGTAACCTCAGAGAGGGGGCTGGCAGCATTCTGCTTCCTTTTACCAGCACAGCTCAGGCAAGTAAGGATCATATTTGATTATTTTAAATAAAATGCATCTTTTTGCCGCTTTCCCTATAACTTAAAAGTACTGCCTTTAACATGGCATGTGAGGCTTCCTTGAAAGTATGGGTGAAAATGTGGGATGGAAGACGACAGCTCCAGTGCTGTATTTTCTTCTTGGTATGTCATAGGAACACTGGCATTCCAATATTTAAAAGAAGGACTTGGCATGGGGCACATGCGCCAGCTTTATTGTTCTAGCAACATTCTGTCCTCAGCTCCTATAAGAGTGCTGTTTATGCTTCAGGAATGCATTTTCCAAGATACTTTTAGTGTCTTCATAATGTTGTACTCTTCTCTTATCTTCATGAAGGCTTAAAAAAAAGAAGCTGTTAATTAGTTGCCTTGTTCATAAAACAGTGTGCTAGTTAACAGAAAAAATGTGTTTGCAACACACATAGTATTCATTTTTTATGCGTCTATTAATATTTCTTGTTTTAAAAACATCAGGGCATACTGCTACAGTTCATCTTTGTGTTGGGAAGATTTAATGACAAAGTTTTCCCCACAGACCTTGCACAATTTAATAAAAACATTTAGTCTAGATTGGTGCAACAATAACCCATGCAAAACTGACCTAGAAAGCTTGAGTTCATCTAACAACAGCAGTAGGCAGATGCTACCTTTTCCATCTAGTCCATCAAGGCCAGGTATGGGCATTACACTTTTACCAGTGTAAGTGATCAGAAACCTGTAACAGAATAGAAGTTAGGCACACAAAACTGGTCTATACCTGTAACAAAATGAAAGTTGGACAAATATATACTGGTTTAAAAATGGTGGAAGCCAATCTAATATTTGCTCCCCCCCAACCCTCAACAAAGGGCAAAAGTGTGTTCTGTTTGCTACCTATCTATAATACAACCCTTACAGAAAACTGCATAACTTAGATCAATTCTACGTTAGGCTTCTTGAATGTCTGTACCTAACCTAAATTGGCCATGCCAATGTTTCTAAAGAACTGGCAACAATTTTGATCTTGCTAGTGAATCCAAGTAATGCAGCCAAAAGCATGTCAAGAATCAAGCAAACCAGTAACTAACAGCTCATTATTTTATTTATGCTTCTATCTCATAATGATGTCTTCTTGTTTCAAGATGAGCATCCAGCCTTAAATTGCTCTTAAAGGAAAATTAAACTATACATTGTGAAATCATAGGATGAAGTCATTCTGGGTTCAAGTTCATTAGTATACTTGCTGTTGTTGCACAACATCATTTTATTTGCAAGTCTGTGAAATGTCTCCCTTTCTCTTTGTATTCCACAAGAGTTGGGTGCTCTTTCTGGGGTTGGTGTTGCAGTGACATCATCTGGTTTACCATCACATTTGTAGACTATGATAACTCCCTCAACACCCACAATGAGAAACCATAAAGTTGACTTGCTCTGACATTTATTCTTCTAAAAAAAGTTTGAATCTGTATGACTGCTTATAGACCAAATGCTACTTAAGGGCACATTTAGGGACTGTTGCTATAAAAACTGAATGAATCAAGATTTATTTATTATGAAAATCACGTGAAACCTCAGGTCTATTAAAGCATTCAAGTGAGCATGATAGCAATATTAATATTTACTCTGAAGAGAGTGGTATCATAAGAAGTCCTGATAGGGTTATCATATTTTCCAGCACACTGTCCTTTTAGAATCCTAAAGGAAAAAGCATTAACAAATACCTAAATACTATTTAACTTGCTTGTTGGTGGATTGATAAAATAATTTTGGCTCTGCAAATTCTTTTTGTTCTTAATTTTTATGCAGTTTTTCTTGCATGTGTTGGTCCTTTTGCCTGACATGACATACATCTTAATCACTGTTCTAATTAATGGAAAAGACATGAAGGAAAGTTACCTTGAAATAACCAGTGATGAATCTCTTCAAACAGTAAATTGGTAGCCAATATAAATATGCTTCTAAAACCTTCTAAATACCAGTGGCATTAAATCAAATGTCTGAAAATACAATAGTAATGTTTTGTGGAACATTAATGAACCATTCTGATTATTCCAGGCACATATTGAGGGCATTGGTTATTTATTCCATCAACTTAGTTTCATAGTTAGTAGGGTCAGAAGGGACCTGAGCAGATCACCAAGTCCAATCCCATGCCACAGATGACCCCGGCAAGGTGTCTATCTAGCTTCCTCTTAAAGACCCCCAGGGTAGGAGCGAGGACCACTTCCCTTGGAAGTTGGTTCCAGATCCTAGCCGCCCTGACTGTGAAGTAACACCTCCTGATATCTAGGCTGAATCTACCCTCTGTCAGCTTATGGCCGTTGTTCCTTGTTACTCCTGGTAGTGCTTGGGGGAACAGGAACTCTCACATTACCTGCTGGTCTCCCTTGGCCAATTTATAGATGGCCACCAGATCCCCTCTCAGCCTCCTCTTGTGGAGGCTGAACAGGTTCAGATCCCATAACCTATCTTCATAGGACCTGCCCTGCTGCCCCCTGATCATGCGAGTGGCCCTCCTCTTGACACTCTCGATGTTGTCCACGTCCCTCCTGAAGTGTGGCACCCAGAACTGGACACAGTACTCCAACTGGGTCCTGACCAAGGTTGCAAAGAGGGGGAGGATCACCTCCTTGGACCCGCTTTTGATGCATCTGTGGATGCATGACAGGGTGTGGTTAGCCTTCCTGACTGCATCCCCACATTGGCGGCCCATGTTCATCTTGGAGTCGATAACAGTACCTTGCACTTGTCAGTGTTGAACCCCATCCTATTCTCATCCGCCCACCTCTGTAACCTGTCCAGATCTGATTGTAGCTTGTCCCTCCCCTCTAGCACGCCCATCTCCCCCCCACATCTTAGTGTCATTTGCGAATTTGAACAAGGTGCTAATCACCCCCTCGTCCAAGTTACTGATGAAGATTTTGAACAGTGCAGGCCCAAGGACCAAGCCCTGGGGAACCCCACTGCCCACATCCTTCCAGGTCAAAAAAGACCTGTCCACCACCACTCTCTGGGTACGG
>NW_005842023.1:2402737-2474268 GCF_000455745.1 Alligator sinensis | reverse complement strand
TAGTTTCCTGGGTCCTCCTTCCTCCCTTTTTTGAAAATGGGGACCACATTGGCCCTCTTCCAGTCCACTGGCACCTTACCAGAGCACCATGAGTGCTCGTGAAGCAGTGCCAGGGGACCCGCAATGATTTGCTAATTCTCTCAGCTCTCTGGGGTGGAGATCGTCAGGACCTGCTGATTTGGATATGTCCAGTCCCACCAGGAGGTCCCTGACTAGGTCCACTCTGACCCTGGGCCTGGCTGCGCCTCCCCTCGGACCATCAGGGATCATGATGGGGGGGGAGGGGGGGATGACCTGGGCCCTGCTCAGAAAAATGAAGGCAAAGAAGATGTTAAATAAGTTAGCTATGATGTCTGGTGCAACCACCAGACTTCCTATCGTGTCCTGCAGAGGCCCTACGTTACCCAGAACCTTCTTTTTACCCCCATGTATTTAAAAAAAAGATTTCTTATTGTCTTTGATCTGGGTTGCTAGTCCCAGTTCCATCTTTGCCTTACTGTTCCTAACAGCCCCCCTACAATACCTGTAGGGTATGTATAGTCCTTCCTGGTGATGACCCTTCCCTTCCATTGGGTGTACACCTCCTTTTTAGCCTTGAGACATTCCTGGATGCTTTTTGTTAGCCAAAGGGGCTTTTGAGCACTCTTGCTCCCTTTGACCCTTGTTGGGATTGCCACGCTTTGAGCTTGGAGGATCATCTCTTTAAGGAACGACCACTCTTCTTGGACTCCCAACCCCCCTCCCCTCTGGGACCCCAGTCTCTCCCTGACTAATCTCCTTACCGCATTGAAATCCACCCTCCTGAAGTCCAGGGTTACTGTCTTCCTGCAGGCCTTTGCCGCCCTGCGCTGGATGATGAATTCCAGTAGGCGATGATCACTGTCGCCCAGGTGATCGAGCTCCTGCAGTCCCCTCACCAGGTCGTTGCCTGTGGCCAGGACCAGGTCTAACAAGGCATTTCCCCTGGTGGGACTGTGAACCTCCTGGGTTAGGTGGAGGTCCTGTAACATGGCTAGGAACCTACATGAGCGGTCAGACCTGGCTGACTGCTCTTCCCAGCAGATGTCCAGATAGTTTAGGTCCCCCATGATGACCACATCCTTTGACCTAACTGCCTCTGCGAGCTGACCTGAGAATTCCCAGTCAAGTTCTTCCTCCTGTTTGGGTGATCTGTAGTAGACCCCCACCATTAAGTCCCTTCCCCCCACAACCCCCTTGTAATCTGACCCAGAGCACTTCAGTGTGCCCCTCCTCTGACCCACTGCTGCTTGTTGAGGATGTGAATTGCTCTTTGACGTAGAGCAGACAGGCGCCATGCCTCCACCTTTCCTCCCTATTCTAGCATTCATTAGGAAGCAGTATGCTTGCTATCATTTTTTTTTATAAGTATCATGCTTACTGTAAAATTATTTAAGATAATTTCTAACGATAATATCAATAATCTGGCTTCTTTGGATTTTATTGTACATTATTTTCGCATCTATACCATTTACGTGGAAACGCTGTCTTTAACAGCAGATGCTGGACTTAGTTGTAGATCACATTTGTTATATTGTTCTCATTTCCATGCCTTATACTTTGTAAAAAAATAAAATAAAGTTAAAAATACAAACATCTCCTGATTTCTCTGGAGAAGTGGATTGTTAGTATCTAAATATATCCTTTCCTCCTCATGTAAAACTAGTCTTTTACATTGTATGAAGGCCTGCTGTTTTCTTTAGCATACTGTTAACTTGAATTATTTTCAACAAGAAGTAAACTTGCCCCTTCTAGCCTTAAGAATCTGGATTTAGTCTATCCCCTGAATGGTTCAGACAGGCAAAGTAAAACACCTCTTCATGAGAACACCATGTCCCCCATACAGTTAAGTCCTTCTGCTTTCCTCAAGGTATGAATATTGTCTTTGCCTGTTGTCTCAAAGGGACGAGGCAAGTGTTTGGGATGCCATCTGGTATTCTACAAGGCATCCCAAAAGGAACGTGTATGCAGTCACCCACTGAAAAGAGTACTTACAGAACCCGGTTGGCTTTTCTGGATAATTTAGATGTTTTTCTAAGCTTTACCTTCTATGTAGAGTATATAGCCTTACTTTTGCCCTTTCATGAATACCAAACAGGAGGAAGAAGTTGGTAAATTAAGGTCTTGATTATACAAATACTTTTGCATGGAAGTAGTCTTGTTAAATTCAAGCTTTGCAGAATCTGAGTTTAACTTTGAATGAACATCTTGGCTAATTAAGCTTTTTCAAAATCAATTTCTCTTCTACACTGAGAGGAGAGGTAAAACTTCTCATATTGGCATAGTGCTGGAAGCCCCTGGTTTGCCTTAAGTGCCACGGTATCTGACACATTGCAGAATCCTTTAAATTCCTAGAACACATTGAATGTTTAGGTTCAAGAAACAGCTTCAAAAGGTCACTGTTCTATAATTCTTCACTTCTAAAGGTAAAACTTCTCATCTGCTTAATGTTACTAAGTTCATAGTTTGTGGTAATGTGGGTGTAATCTTATTGAGTGTTTACAGACGTGAAAAAAAACAAACAAACAGCACTTTACTTTCAGCTTGGCGCACCCCCACACTAAGCTCAGCGTATGCCCAGGAGAGGCATTGTATTAGTATGGCCCAGCTCACCCAAGGTCTGTATAGATCAGGCACTTCAAGTGTGGCTTTTTTGTGCTTTTATCTAGTAGCTGATTGAATCAGCTTTAGGTAAAAACACCAAAAAGCCCTGCTGAAGCACCAGATCTATACAGACACTGAGGGGCCTGGTCAAACTAATGCGCTTCCTTTTCCAGTAAAGCGCTATTTTGTTTTTTCACATCTGTCATTGCCCATTATCTTTTTACTGTACAATACTTATATATGGGAACCTGAATTCAAAATTGCTCATTCTAAAAATAAAAGGAAAGTTGATTTCTGTGCTACCAGTACCACACTGGATTGCAATACCTAACCAAATGAAAATATTACAATTTTTGGAGAAAAATAATTATAGGAAACATCTGCTACTGTGGGTGCATCTATATGCACAGTTTACAGCGATGTAGATTAATTTGCTGTGCAGTAAAGTGTTACCATCTGTACGTGTTGCAGTAATCTAATTAATTGCAGTATTGGGCTGCAGTAATCTAATTAATTCTATCATAAGGCAGTACTGCCGGGAACAGTACTGTTTTATGGTGGAGTAAATAAGTGCAATTAAACATGTGTGTAGATGCTGACTGCAGACATAGTTTATGTCTGGTCAGCCCAGGCAGCAGGGGGCCAGACTCTTGCCTGTCACTTAGGCACATGGCTCCGCACTTGTGGCACGCTGATGCCCCAGCCAGCCCCTCTTCCACCCAGTGCTGCCACCCAGAGCCTGAGGCTGCCCCCCTGTGCCCTCTGCCAGCGCAGGCCTGCTTCACCCTAGCTCAAATCGCTGCTGTTACTCCAGCTCAAACTGCTCCTGAGTTTATTAAAACTGCTGCCGAGTTTATTCAAACTGCTTGCTTTGCATTCATTGCATGTGTAGATTCACCCTGTTTTGCTATTTTTACTACACTACTATTTAAAAAAGAAAGAAAGAACCCTTATTTAAAAGGTAAGGTGCTATGGTACATGATTTTTGTTACCCCCTTCCCCTCCACACAAAAAAAGTCTTAAATAACAGTTACATGGCCCAGAAGTGTTTTATTGTAGAGTCTTATATGATTATTTGCAAAGAAAAGAGAATCCATATGCAGGGAAGGGATGAGATGAAAACACAGCAGGCAGGAAGGGCATTTTTACACATGCAAGTGCCACAGCAGCGGACACTTTGAAAAGTGCCTGGTGCTGTGACGCTTGCAGTTGCATGAGCGGTAAAATGCATATCATCGCTGAGAAAATGGCAGCAGTGTGCTTTTGAACTAAAACACATAGAAGATGCTTTAGTTCAAAAATGCACCGCTGCCATTTTTCGGTGTGCTGACACGCATTTTGCCCCTTATACAACTGCATGTGGCGCAGCACAGTTCACATTGGCTCTTCTTGATTAATAGAGTCTGCTCAGATTAATTGAGTCTCCTCGAAAGCAGCAGATCTCTGGCGCATCGCAGGACAAAAAAATGTGTATAAATGCCCAGAGTTACTGGAAGGAGGTAATCTCACCGGGACCCACAGATGTTCCATGCCAAAGGTAGTAGAGCTCTGTGTTCTATTAAACATTCTGGGTTCCCTTTCCCCATACAGGTTTGGAGCTTGATACAGCTACAGCCAGAAGAAGTCCTTGAAGCAAGGTTCCAGTGGAAGTGAATTGTTTCTAGAGCTTGTTTAGCTCCATAGAGATTAGGACTAGAGCGATGTAATCTCTTCATTCTTGTTGCAATTTAGGGGAAACTCCACAGTTCTTCACAGTTATTCTCATCCCTTTGGTCCCTCCTCTTGAGGAAAAGCCGTAATTATTTTTATCACTAGCCTTGATATGGGGAAACCCTACTATAGCGTAAACTTGAAAATGGATTTAACAAATGTGAAAAACCAAAAAAGCTCCTAAATGCAGAATTGATTTCCTAATAGATGTATTCTGTATCATAACAATTGCTAAAGTGTTTACTCACAGGCAAAAATACTTAAATGGCCTCCTTAATCTCTAATTATTATTGCCCTCTGAGCTTGACCTCTCTTGAAGTTTTCTATAAACAATTTAAAGAATAAATGAAGTATTAGAAACAGTTATTATAGAGCAGGAAAAGTTATTTGCTTTCCTTGGGTGAAAAGATATCATTTATAAAGGACTGATTACACTCATCTGTTTTCTGGGTAGCCTATAAGTTTACTTTACCATGGCAAGCGAGAATAACAGAGAAATTGTGTCGTGGGAGCCAAGTAAGATATTGTAGCGGTAGGAAATCCAATTGCCTTGTTTTACAGCCATTTGTCTTGTCCATAGACTTGGTCAAATGACAGTTTGGATCAAAAGCATTTAAAAGGTTTTCCTGCTTTACAGTAATGAGAACAACAGAGACTTATGTTGTAGGAGGTTCTTATAGGGCCTTTCCTTCTTTAACATGGCTTTCTGCCAGTGCATTTTTATTAAAAGCAGCTTCATATAGTAAATTATATAAAATGGCTCTGCTTGGCTTCTTGACTGTCACTAAGGTTATGAGTCAAAAAAAGGGGGCCAGAGAAAAGCTTTTATTCTATGAAACTTAACTATGAAGGTCATCAAACAGGAGCTTGAGAATACTGATAGCTAACACTGTATTTCTTGTGTATTTTTTTGAAAGATGTCAGTCTGTATCTATAATAAAATGCTGGGGAACATGGATTTGATCCATCTTTGAGCCTGATCCTCTTCATATTTATTCAAGTATAAACCAGAAAGTGACTGTGTTGTAATTAATTGAGAACACATAGATGCCAAACCTGCATACATGAGATCAGAATCAGGGTTGTTTCTACTCCAGCAGTAGCGTAACTAGGGGTGGATGAGCAAGGCATCAGCCCCAGGCATCATCTTAGGAGGTGTGCCAGAATCCCCCGCTCCTAAGGTGACTACCTTTTCAAAATGAAAAGGCAGGACACATGCCCGCCTCTCTCCCCATGTCCCCTTCTGCCAGTGGCATGGCTGGAGCAGAGCCAAGCCCAGTGGGGGTGCAGGCAGGCTGCCTACTGTGGGCTCAGGGCTCCCTGCTGTGCTGCCTTTCCCTTGGGAGACTTATGCTGACCATGCACCCTCTGCCTGCCTGGCGGCAGTGAGGGGCACAGTTTCATTCTGCTGTCGCCCCCACTTTTCTGGGTGGGCAGAGGTGCTGCACCATGGTGGTGTGGCCAGCACAGGGCTCCCAGGGGGAGAGCAGCAGGGCAAGGAGCCCCAAGCCCACAGTGGGCAGCCCGCAACTACCCCACAGAAATCTGGGCAAGCTGCCCTTGGCTCCATCCCACTCCATACCCCGGGCCCTGGACCCATGTACCGCCCTGGCTGGGCAGTGCCCCCAGCCCCTGCCCTACTCCCTTCCTCAACATCAGGGCCCCAATCTGCTCCCCTTGGCCCCCCTGCAGGGATCCGGGTTTTCTATTCACGGTGGAAACCTGCAGGAAATGGTTGGTTTCCCTTGCAGGATGGCAGCATTCCAGCCTGCAAGGGGCTGCTTGGGGCTGCTGGGAGTGGGACGCAGGGGGTGCCACATGCACTTGCATGCCTGCACACATGCATGAAGCCCAGAATACAGCCAGGCAGTATGGAAAGCAGCTCCCCGCAGGTAACTCTATGTGGGAGAGAGAGCAGGCAGACCATGCACCCCCTCAATCCTGACCTGCAGTCCCCTGGCCCTGCTGGTGCCCCTTACTCCTGACCAACAGCTCCCCGCCCCCAGCCCTGCAGTGTGTGGGGTGGTGGGGGCATGGTCGAGCTGCTGTCACTCTCCTCAGGCCACCTGTGCTGTCCCCCACCCCACCTCCCCTCTGGTGGTGGGTAGAGGTGAGGACAGCATGGCCCCCACCCCGGTCTGGTACAAGTCATGCTGCTGGCAGCGCAGCTGGTGTGGGTGTCCCAGCAGCAGCAATGAGTCTCACAGCCATGCTTGGCCCTCCGATGCCAAGTCCTGCTCACTGGGCCTTAGAAGTGGCTCCTGCCCATGCTGATCTGGCCATGCTGCAGCCCCATGCCCACTATGGGCACAGAAATCTGGGGGGGCACCCAGATTTGCCTGCAGGGCGCAGCAGGTCAGGGTGGCCTGCAGGGAGGAGTAGAGCATGGTGCTGTGGCAGGTGGTGCTGCGTGAGAAGGTGCATTCAAAGAGCTCACTGGGCTGCTTCACCAACAGCACTGTGCAGCGTGCTGCCTGCCCCTGCAGCTCATACAGTGCCAGGCTCAGGCAGCACAAAGAGCTCCCAGCCTAAGCCCCCTGCGTGGTAGCAGTCTGTGCCCAAACACAGCTCTCCCACCTGGTCCCTCAGATGTGGACCCCCTGAAACCTGCTCATGTCTCTCCAGGAAGCTGCACGTCGCAGAACCGCTGATGTACACTACTCTGGAAAGTGCCAAAACCTGAGCATGAGATGCAGGGTACATCACAAGCTCAAAATAGATGTTACATGAAGCCTAAATCTCTCTTGAATCAGAATAACTCTGAGAACCAACTCTCAGCTCAAAATATGAAGGTTGTGTGGGACAGAGGTAGGTTTGACTCTGGCTCAAGGGAGGTCCCTTGTCATGAGATGACATATGAAGGTTATGCATGTAAGTTCCAAGCCTTCATGCTCCCATACTGTGCTGCATTTCAGAGCCTGGAGATATCAACAGGCTGTAGCTGTTTTAAAATAACAACTATGAATTTTCTCTGTTTATCTCTGTTCAGTGGGATGACTGTTAAGTCCTTTGTGTTTATTCTTTGATAAGCCCTGGGTTGTCTTCCAGGCTCATCAGTGCTTTAACTTTAAATCAGGTGTGTTTCTGAATAATATCTGGCAGGAAATGTATTAAGTAGTAGGCAGGGTTTAAAAGATTCTCTCATGAATAATAGCCAAAAGGTGGCAGCTACAGTATCCCCAACAAATACACATTATGAATGGTCCTCTTTTAAGACCAGAATTCCTTAAAACATGTCTGTTGGGTTTTGAGTACCTGCAGTTAAATAGTGTTGCTCTTGGCAGGGCTTGGTGAGCAAATGAGGCATAATCTCTCTGATCTCAGTAGTCTGGTCAGTCATCCATGACATTCTCAGTGTCTTCTCTTTCTACACCCTGTCTGAACAGAGCCCATAGCCCAGGCAGCACTCAGTGGGGTTGCCAAAGATCACCATGTGCACTGGAGCAGCAGATGGCAGGACAGTGGAAAATATGCAGCTCCAAGGCTTGGGTTCATGTGGGGTTCAGGTTTAAATTTGACCTATTCCCTACCCCACCCTCCTTCTTGAATTGTCCATTGAGGATGATGATTCTCCACTGCAATCTCTAAAATTAGGGGGTCTGGTTTAGGGGCTCGGTTCTAGATTAGAATGGTATTTGAAAACTCTTATAGGTGCTTAGAGTACACAAACGCTTTTGCTTTCCTTTTAGTCCTAATTTCAGTAGTTTGTGTAGAAGAGAATGTGAATAAGATTACACCCAGATAACTAAGTTAAGGAGCATCATTAAGGTTTGCAACCCCAAAGTGACTCAGAAGGTAAGCAACACCAAAATTAAAGTTGCCCATGCAAACTTTATTTGACTGCACTGCATGTCTGTGCTCTGATATTATCCTTATGTACATGATCAAATACTCTTTCTACAGTACCTCTGCTTCACTCAGAGTTTCTGATGGACTATATTCACTTAATAATCTTCAGTATTTCATTTTTTTCTCATTGTCAGGCTCCATGCCTTATTTACTGCTCACTATTCAAACCATGCTCTGGAGAGAGACTTACTAATTTCCTCATAACAGGCCATGTTCTTTGGATAGGTGTGATCTTTTATCAAACCAATTGAGTAGTTGGAAAAAAGCTTTCGGGCACAATCACCCTTCTTCAGGCCTAGGGAGTCTCTGCTGTTCTAAGATCTCCAAGGAATGAAAGAAGCTAAGAGTGTGATAGGATGTCCGTGAGAATGTAAATAGGTGGAAATTAGGAAAACAAAAGGTAGAGAAGGGAAGGGGGGAGGAAACAAGGAGAGAAAAAAGCCAAAGGTAAGTAAGGGAGACAAGTATAGTAGTTTTCCAAGGTAAAAAAGGCTTTCCTCATGGCTTCTCAGTGCTGCTCATCACTGAAATATCAGAGTGCTTCCCAAACATTTATGAACTAACTTTCATAACAACCTTTTAATAGCTGCTGCTATCCGTTTTACAAATGGGGAAAGAGGGCAAAGTTTAAGCTAATTTTGATTGGACAATTGGAGATACCTAGTCTGTCATTTTTCTTGAATACTTGGCATTGGAGCACTTAATGTATTCAAAATAAGTGCTCAACATTTCTGTAAATCAGACCTGAGGATCCCTCAATTCAGGCACCCACCAGATGGGGGTCATGCAGTTACTAATTGACTGAAAAGTTTTGTTTTGGTGACTTGCCTGACAACACACAGGGGCTCAGTGGAAGAGACCGGTGCAGAATCCAGTTCTCCAAGGCAGCACTCAGGTCTCTGTACCATGAAGCCATTGTTTCTCTCCCTGCAATCCCCTTGATCTGTCAATGCGTGCTTTCCATCATTCACAATAAGTGAAGATCTGTTTCTGCTGATGATATTAGCCTTTGTGGCCCCAATTCTGTCTCTTCTTTATATTCAGACACTGAAGAAAGAACCCTGTTGAATGAAGAATTGAATGAAAGTTGCACAGGGAACTTGCATTCCAACATTTTCTAACTTGGGTGCAAAACTGCAGCCTTAATAATTCAATGTAGCTTTTGCCTGTAAAATATAAATATTGTGTGTGTGTGCATGCAGGTGTGCATGTATGTATTTGTGCACATGTGGTAGGAAAAATTATGTTAAGAATCTGATTTAAAAGACAAAGCCAGGAAATTCATAACTCAGCTAACATTCTGTCCTTAGCTCACCCCATTGTGGAGGATTGTAGTGATCTCCAAACAGTGGGTGATCCAACTGTCTCTTCTGTTCTTAGGGGAAGTATAAATGGGAAATATCACAAAAGCAGGATAACAGTGTTTCAAGAGTCCACAATGAAAAAAATGTATTTTAAGTATACAAACTCTATGGGCAGTCCTGGGTAAAACAGATTGAACTCGGCCCCAGTAGAAATTTCACTGAGATGATCCTGAATTTGCTGTTTAGTTATAGTTCTTTACCTTTTTATACAGTTGTTTTCTGTTGCCCTTTTCTGTTCTAGAGGGTAGCATCAGTAGAACTTTCTTTGATCATTTTTGCAGCTCTTTCACTTTGAAATTCACAGCCCAGATTCTCTGCTAGTGTGAATTGGTGCAGTTTCATTGGCTTCAGTGGAGCTACATCTATTTGTGAGGAGAGAAACCTGTGTCCTTTATGTATAGCTATTATGAATTCATATTTAGGTGGACATCCACTGCACATACACGCATATAAATGCAGAGACGACAGACTACCAGTTACTTGATAAAACTTCAGTGAAAATTTCATTGTGCAACACCTCACTGAAATTAATATAATTTTCAATAAAAAGCCATAATGTGAACATTTAGTCTGTGTTAAAATAGTCTTCTAAGTAACTACAAGCACAATTGATGCATACACTGTCTAGTTTTCTACATAAACAAGTTTTCTGCTTTAAAATGGAGATAGAGTTCATCACCATTACCAACCATATTAGTAACAATTTTGTTGGTTGGTTTGCTGCTGAAAAATGTTTAATTGATTTAATCCTTTTGGATTAAATAGAAAATAATTAAATTTCAGATGACAGCTTGCACAGAGAATGGTAGTTCCAAGCAATTTAAAACATATGAGTTATACTGTTAATCCTTGGAACTGACAGTGGTGTCAGATATGTACTTTTCAGATACATTAGTCTGGAAGCTAAAATGTTGATCATTCATAATATGTACACTAGATGGAAAATGGTTGCTCTGAGTATTACTAGGGGAATTCATGATCTGTATATTTGAGGAAGCTTGGATAATTCTCCCCCCTTGTATCCACAGGGGCCTGAATTACTCAGTCAAAAAGGGAGTGGAGTAATGTCTGTTGCCACTGCTACACATTACATATATTATGCAATTAACTGATGAATCGCACATTTTTACATGAGCCACACATGCAAAGTAAGACTGGCCACAAGTGCGAAGTGATTATCACACAATTGACTTGGTTAATCATTCAAATTTAAACAAGACACGCATGCCAAGTAATTATCACACAATAAAAATGAATTTCCAATGTTAAAAGCAGCCAACCAGCTATAAACTTAGTGCTTGAAAATGTATAACAACTCTATAGCTGGTTTCTCTCCCATTTTAATTTAAATGAGTAGCAGGGCCCTGTATGTCAGCCTTCCCCACATAACCCAAAGGATAGTTCTTCCTCCTCATTCACCCTGCATGCTAGAGTTTCTAAGGAACAGATAACCTGTGCTTAAGTGGCTGGACATAGCTAGCTCCGCATCACTCTCTGTACAGGGTTAGTTCCTAAATGAAACAATTTAAGTATAGGTAGGTGCACACAGATGTAGTTTCACCAGAAATCTAGCATGGCATATCCACTTAGGGTTCCTGATCCTTAGCATTAAATATGATAACCAACTGGTTACTATTTTATATTTGTTTAATGTACAGTATCCTGAATTTGAGTTTGACTGTCCTTAAACAGTTAAGTAAAAGTTAATGATTTTGTGTTCTAGAGCAGGGGTTGGCGACTTACTCTACTGTTTACTCTCGCCTGCAGACATGGGGCTTCAACAGCATTCAGTGCAAGTGGTTTGGCATCAGTCACTTTCCTAGTGCTGCTGTGGGGAAAATCAGTGACAGCGAGAGCTTTCCCTGTGCCATTGTGGGGAGAAGCATTGGTGCCTACCCACCTCTGACCTAAACTGGGTCATTCTAACCCAGAGTCTGAAAAGGTTGTTGATCGCTGTTCTTGAGGGTCATAAAATGTCTCCTACAGTTCTTAACTTCACTGGGCGTTGAGGACCAATTCATTACAGCATGTGTATAGCTTTAATTGTTTAAGTGTAGTTAAAGAAATGAATAAGAATACTCAAATGCTACCGTGCATGCCTATAAATTCATGTCTTGTTTGATGACACTGTGAATTAGCAATGTGCTTTGATAATATCATTCATATAATTTTAAAGAAAAATTAGGGTATAAAAATGCTGGGGTTAAAACTAAAATTGATTAAATAAGATTTCTTTAGTTTGTTTTGAAATTATTGCATATGGAATGTAGTGTGCTTTAAAAAAGCAATTATGAGGGACAAAGAATAAGAGAAACAGTATTGTGTTCATAAAAGCATTACTAACAGCATGGAGTAAACTTGGAACAAAAAACGCTTTAATATTATTAATACTGAAAATAATGTTTAATGTTTTCCTCTGCAAGAATTTTTGATGCCTCACCTTTTCCTGTCTGGTATATATTTCCTGAGATAAAATATTTTAATTTAAGAAAAATTGTAGAAAGAACATAGTGATAGAACGCTTGTGTGGCAAATGAGGATTGTTGGTCTGCTCTTATATACTTTTAAGTAAACTCATATAGCAGGATCTGACCAGCACAAAATACTATAAATCCTAACCGTGGAAAATGCAATATTTTTATATTTTCCATGCAATATTCTTTTTCACTGTAAACTTTACTATGGTACTGAAGAATATGCAGTGGTCTCTGACAAGCCTCTGCTCTGACTTTCATCATTTTCTGTATTTGCTAAGTGGCCAGGTCCTAATGTATCTGATCCCACCTAAACATGGGTTTTTTCCCCCTTTGAGCTACCTCCTGGCAGCCTTGTGTGTATACATTTCTCATTATTTTCCCACCAACTTTTACAAAATGAAAAATTCAAACAAACCCAGTTTTCCTGTTTTCCTTCCTCCCAACTCCTGGAGCCTTTTACTACTCAGCCTTAGAAGACCCCTGTCTCCCACGTTGTACCCTGCAGCCGTGGAAACCACAAACTATACCATCTGAGGGACTGTGCTGAGGCGTTGCATACCTTGCAATCACATGGGCCCCCAACATGGTCAGGCAGTCCTAATGCATTACGTTTTTGCTTTTACTGTAGCTGTCTAGTAAAGAGCAGAGACTTTGGGCCAGTCTAGTAAAGAGTAGATAAATCCTGCTCCAGTGTCACCTCACTCCCCAACTCACATCATTCCTTCAGAATTCTCTTAGGCTATAGGCCTTATTTAAATATTAAATGAGGAGTGAAATAAATTGTGCGTGAAAGTGTACACCTGGAACCACGAGCTTAGGTGTGCTATTCTTGGCTCTGATGCTGGTTACTTCTGTGACATTAGGAAAATCACTTCACTTTTATTCCTCAGTTTCTCCAATTACGAAATGAGGGTTATATTCAAAGAACGTCAGTTGAAGAGTACCAGATAAATAGCAAGTGGGGCTAATCATTTTTTGTAAATAACAATTCTGCAATTTTTGTTGAGCTTTATTAATTTTCATGGGAAAAAGAAGGAAAGTGATACACTAATGGGATTTAATTAGTAGTAAATTACTTAATTGTCATGAAGAGTGTCTTCCTAGTTGTAAATATTTGTTGAGGTTTCCTAAAGTTTACTAAATTTCCATGGACTTATTTTATGGAGTGTTAACAGTTTTTTAACATTCTAAGAGAGTGTATATTGCAAAAAAAATTAAACACAAAAAAACAAACCAAAACAAAGTGTGAAACTAATATTTGCATATGAATAAAACTAAAAAGGACTAGAGAGTATTACAAATAAGATTAGCAAGAAGATTAGCATCTTCATATGAAGGATTAGAAAAGTAAGGCCATTTCACCTCCTGTTTCATCTGTTGCTGAGGTCAGAGAAACATTTCCTGTATTGCGCGAGACTGAATAATGAATTGCTTGTGAAGCTTTCCACCACTATCTGAAGTGTCTTTCATTTGTGAAAAAAAAGGATAATGGGACTTGCTGTTCCATAATGGCTATATTTGGTAATCAACTGAACGATGAATGTATCATCTAAATGATAGAAAGGGAAGGAGTGGAAATATGCTTCAGTTACAAGCATCTCTGCTGATATCATTTAATGTAGGGTTAAATAAATAAGGATTTGGTATGTCCGGTTAAAAGTGGAATTATAGGTGATACATATAGTTAAGTTTAAGAAGGTGCTGAATAGATCCTCTATGAGAAACACCTAAAGGCAGCACTGTCCCTTCATTAATTTAACACTTTAATCACAAATCACACTTTGAAATGAATGCCGTTACTTAAAATCAGCGTAAACAGCTGGTGCCTTATTTTCTTTTGATTTATGCTAGCATAACTCCATTGGCTTCAGTGTAGTTTGCTCTTAATTCACATCAATATAAGCAAGAGGGGAATATGGATTTCTTTTCTGACAGAAACAGTTTCATTATTTAATTTTAATAAGCCATATAAACAAACTAACTTCTAGGAGAATGGAAATTATGAGTAGTTTAGACTTTGGGGCAATCAGAACATTTTAATGATCTCATTAAATATATCATTTACAGCATATATGTGTTAAAAGAAATATGTTCCCTTTGTTTAGTAAATGCATCAGGTATAGCATGTGTTTGAACATGCTGGACCTCCATTCCAATCCTTGCCAGAGCCTAAGAAACATATGGAGAAAAATTCCCCTTTTTCTCTTGCCAGCATCTGTAGAGACAGAGGCCTTTTTGTCATTAGCCTTCAAATGTTATCTGCAAAGACTAACAAGAATGAAGTTATTGAAATTTGATAGACTCCATTATTACTGCATCAGCAGACAAAACTCTTGGGGTAGAGGCGATAACTTTTATTAGACCAAATAGATAGTTGCAATTTTTTTTATTTATCTGCAAGCTTTCAGGCCCAAACACTCTTCATCAGGCAAACAAGAATTCAAAGATTGTAAAAATTCTCCCAGGTAGAAATGAAACCTCATATTGCAAAGAAGAAATAAAAGATGTAATAAAAGTCCTCTCTTTCTTACCCAGGAGAACCCCATACCATCTTTTATTTCTCCCGTCCAATATGAAGTTTTGTTTCTGCCTGGGAGAAGTTTTACAATCTTTGAAATCTCCTTTGCCTGATGAAGGGTGTTTAGTCCTGAAAGCTTGCAAATAAAAAAAAAATTTTTTTTTTGCAACTATCTAGTTGGTCTAATAAAAGATATGGCTTTTGCCCCAAAAGTTTTGTCGGTCTATGCCTCTAAACCAATGCAGCTACCAGCAATATCTCTTATTACTGCATCTGAATTGCTACATATTACTGTCAAAGTGTTACTAAGGTGTCTGCCCCTATATGCTATTACAGGAATTGCGATGGATTTTTTCCTATGCATGGTATAAGTAATCTTATATCATTACAGAAATTCTGTAGTCAAAGACCAAAGCTTGGAGTATTATGCTGGTTGTGACACTTTAGTAACAGGTTGTTGAAGTGTATTTAGCTGCAGCAGTTTGAGAGATATTGGGATGTAAAGTGGAATGGTTACTTACCTTGCTGCAATATGTTCTTCAAGAAGTCTGGACCATGTGACTTCCACTTCTGATTGTGTATACACTTGAAACATACAAAAAATGGACCTTCTCAAGGAGAACTACTTCATTCAGATTTGAAAGTACAAGATAGAACACAAGGGATGAAATATTAGTTACATTGAACTGATGGTCCAGGATTTAAAGTAATGTATATATGGCCCCTGACAGATGTTAAAATGATGCTGCAATTGGGATTGGAGTAATTTTATGCCCTGTCCCAAACATTGCATCTCCTGTCATGCCATTTTAGAGTTTTTATAAAAGCTCCTTTAGATCAAATCAATCATATTATTTTCTTGTAAGAGAACAAATTTGGAGGAACTGCACTGAAATCAATAGCAGCAAAAGTGAGAGCAGAACTTGGTTGGTAGTGTTAGTTTGTTAGTCTTGTTACTGTTAGAGCACAGCAGGCATGTAAAGCAAATGTCTTTTCTTCCAAGCTTCTAAAAGGCCTTTCAGTATGTTCTGGTACATCCATAAGTATACATGCATGGTCCCACAGTATCCGTTGACAAAACACCCTTATAAATTGTATAGGAGTTCAAAAATTGTTCTAAAACTGAAGAAGTGAGGGGAAAGAGCAACACATGCACAGTCTCTTTTGCACCCACAGCTGTGTGTGGTAGATCTAGCATACTTGGCCCCATTTGGGGGAAGAAGGAATGCTTTTCATCACATTCCATCATTTGGTCATTGTACTTCTGTCAGATATCAAGAGCCCAGGGATCGTCTCTCCTGCTTTGACGTTTTGATTAAAAATCAAAATATGTCAAGCTAAAATCACTCAATCAACAGCAATGCATTTTGACTGACTGATAAGTATTTGAACTCTGCAAGTTCATTTTTCTCTAGACGTAAAAGATGAAGGCTGCCTTATGGGCCCCAGGACGGAGGAAGGAATGCAAAGCCAGGAGACAATGGGATTCTCACATCTCTCCTTCCTTAAAATTCCTTTGTGTTTTTTTCTCTTAGCATTTCTCACACTGAAAATCTTTTTTTTAAAAAGGGGCCTTCAATTTATACTGACATGGTCAAAAGCACTGCCGCAGGTGGTAGCTCTGATGGAAACACAAATACAGGTATCCACAATTGGCGTTTTAGCCACTGCATCATATAGACCAGCTCAGAGGAGATCTTAGATGATGCAGGGCCAAGGGCAGATCCAGGGGGCACAGTGGCATGGTTGCACCCCTCTTCCAGAAGGAAGGTCACGTACCAGCAGCTCCATTTGTCCATGGTTCCTGATGCCAAGTTCCCTTGCTGTGTATGGTGCACATCTAGAGCCTCAGGCTGGAGTGGCACACCCACACCTGGGGAACCAAAAAGTAAGGAAGGAAGGTCTCCCACTGCCACTGCTGTCCCCAGCTAATGGAGTGGGAAGGCCCCAAGATGACTCCTGCCCTGTTCCAACTGGACGCTGTTAGGAGTAGTTGCACAGGAGGCTGGGTTACTGCTCCCTTCTCCTCCACTGCATTTTTCCCAATGGCCCAAAGGCTTCAGGGATACATGGGGAGCAGACAGGTAGAAGGAGTGCCTGGAAGTGGAGGGATCACCCACTGATGCTGCCATCCTCAGCCCTGCCCAGCACTTAGGGCAGCTGCTCCCTGCATCAGGAGCCCTCAGGACAGTGGAGAAAATGTAGGAGAGGAGGAGGGAGTAAGGAGCTGGCGCTTCATGTAGATGCTTCCCACAGCCCCCAGCTGTAGCAGGGCAGGAGTGGTCCTCAGGCTTTTCCTGCCCCTAGGTCAGCTGGAGGCAGAAGTGGAAGCTGGCTTCCAGGTGCTTCTGCTCCCTGTTCACCCTCCACATATCCCTCATTATTTGAGAGCAGACGCTGGAAGGGAGCAACTGTCCACTACTATGCTGTACCCATACCCCATGCTGCTACTTACTGAAGTCCCCAGTCAGAGAGGAGCAGGAGCAGCACTGGGGTTCCCCTGCCCTAGGGTTCCTCTGCCCTGGGAACAGCAGCAGCAGTAGGCAGATCCCTCCTGCTTACACCCAGAGCCAACCCTTGCTGAAGAGGGGAGGGGGTGCCAAGAGCTGTGCATGTGTGTGTATGGGAAGGGAGGAGTCTTACCCATCTCCCCCAGAAGCTGCCCTTGTGTAGTCTATGAATGAGAGGGAGAATGCAATCTCCCCTGCAGCACTAAGGGTATGCCCTGCACCCTACTTTTCAAATGCCTGGATATGTCCTTGTGCAGTGGTTAAAATACCAGCCAGTCAGTCATGCTCCCACCGATACTACTACCAATAATTTTCTCATGGGAAATTTTAAGGGAAAAAATGCTACCCTAGGTACAGCAGAGTCCTGGAGATCTCTTAAGGAAGAAGGAAGTGAACTATTTCTGTGCCCCAACACTTATTTTGTTTTTAGCACTAAAAAAATATCTGTAGAACTTTGTGTAGATATATAGATGAAATTACTCCATAGAAGAGAGACATCCTGTCTGCCAAGTTTCAGGTCAAAGCAAATTTTTATGCCCAAATTACAGAGCCCTGGAAATAGGGCTTTATAATGGAAATGCTGACCTCACCTTAACTACTGCGTATGGCTCTAGTGGGCATCATTTTAAGTTCTAGTTATGATGTACATTTAATGGCATGAGATCAAACATGAAGTGTAATAGGATATTTTAAGATACTGTGTTTGAAGATAATCAGTATTTAAACATTATTTATGATCCACATCATTTCAGTGCCTCTGAAACGTCATTCAATCCTTAGTCTAGGGTCGCATAAAAAATCATGATCACCCATCCCAAACTGAACAATAGCTTAGCTTTCATGCACTGCTTTTGTAATGTGGTACTTAAAATTAGGTCAGCCCATACAGAAGACCTGAAGCATTTTAACTAAACCTTCACCAGAGTATTGCCATATAGTAATAGTTCATATTTTTCATCTCAAATCTCTCTCACTTCTATTGTTTGGGGTTCTTCATTAAGTAAGTACAAATTAGTGATAGTTATACTGTCTATATCTATACATCCATATGTAAAAATATGTTTATCTATATATCTATATCTATACATCTATAGATGTATAGATATAGATATATAGATACACAAAAAGACAAAAATATGTTTATGGCCACTGATAACATTAGCTTCTAGTGGTAATGTCTCCTTATATCCTGCGTAGTAGTGTTGATCCTGCTTTAGTCAGTACCATGTTAAACCAGAAAAAAACAACTCTTTTTGTGTTGCCTCTGGAGGTTATAATGCCAAAATGGAGGTTCTTTAACCTAGTAGGTTAAGGCATTAAATCTTGCTGCAGCGCAGATGATGATTATAACTTTCATTGTTGATATGGTGAATGGGAATGC
Organism: Alligator sinensis; assembly: GCF_000455745.1. Classification (NCBI taxonomy): domain Eukaryota; kingdom Metazoa; phylum Chordata; order Crocodylia; family Alligatoridae; genus Alligator; species Alligator sinensis. The sequence goes on along the minus strand of NW_005842023.1, from coordinate 2,455,837 downwards.
TGTGCTGAAAGCTGCTCATTTCACATGTTACTCCCTTGCAGTCTAAAACCTCAGACTATATATTTTAACTCTGTCCCTGAGAAAAAAAAACACTGGTGGTGAAAAGTACCTTTTCTGTTCGTGTGGGAAATATAATGTGATTTCAGTGCAAACTTTAGCATTGCCCTGAATAGATTTGGCTGACAATGAAAATGTAATAAAAAGAAAAGCACCATTACAAATATTAGGAATTCTTGAAGTCTTAAAGCAGTTTACTAATATTATACAAGAATAAAGGACCTTATGTAAAATCTGCTGTTGACTTCAGTGAGCTCGGTATTCCACTCCAGCCCCACATCCGTTATAGAGGACTTGGAGCACTTTGCTTTATAAAAATTGCAATAACACAAAAGCTAATTTGACTTTCCCTTGTTCTGGAGTAATACTAGAATAAATCTCTCTTTTTTTCCCTTTTTTTTTTTTTTTTTTTTGGAGTATTCCAACCATGTCACAGAGGATTGGCTGAGGCTTTGATCCTGCAGTGACCTGTGGATAGGTATCTCTCTATTATCCATACCTGTCACATCCAAGTTTTCACACATGCAGGTTGGGTGAACATAAATTTATGCATGGTTTTGTGTGCATGCCTTTGTAAATCTGATTCTCAGTGTCAAGTATTACAGTTGGGATAAGATTTTTTTTCCCACAAAACAGAAATTCGTAGTCACTAAATTATTTCTTATTTTTTAAATAAATGCACCAGAATGCCATTAAATATTTAGCATTTATATTTAAGGTTCTGATTAATCTGTTCCTTGGAATTTTGATTTTTCCATCCTTCCAGTGATCAGGGTTTGAAAGTAATGTTCCCAAAATTGTTTTTTTTTGTGGGGGAGAATTAAACGGTGCAAAGCAGTAGCCATGATTCATTTATTTTTGGACTAAAGGTTATGGTCTGAAATATTGCACAGTATATCATACTGTAAATCCAAAGAAGGACCATTTGTTAGACCAGCAGTGTACAAGTGTACCTAATAAAAGCTGAATCATATCATTGAGATGCCTGCTGCATTGGTTTGTTGTTTGAATGTGAATAATCATTTACAAAAAAATAGTGTGATTTATTCTGTTAATGCTCCTGGTTTCTATTTAGATAAAGTATATCTTGTCACTACTCAGTTATGTCCTTTGACTCTTTAATTGTCATGTGCTTTTGATTTTAGTGGCATATTAGCGTACTAGTACCATTGGGGTTGTTCAGCCTGAATTCACAAGAGTAAGATCTGTTAACCTCTTTTTTTGAGGAAGCATTTGATCAGTTTTTAAAAGTATTGGGATCAGATTCTCATTGTTAAATATGAAAAAACTAAAGGCAAATATTATTTTAAGTAACTCTAAAGGGAGCAGATGTGGCATGTGACTTTTGGAGGGAAACATTCAGAATCCCACTGCTTGCAGTAGAATACACTTGTGCAGTTCCCAAACAATAAATTTGGAACTGCTATGTTAATATCTTGCCCAAATTGGGGGACTGAGAATCCCAAATGGATGTATTCTCTTTTCTAGTGAAGCAGTAAACCCTTTGAAGGAAGTTTAATTTTTGGACAGCCCTACCAGCAGTTTTATTAATAGACAAAAATTATATGTATATATTTTCTTTATGAAATGGAGGGTGGTCTAAAATGCCTGTCTTCTGTTCTTTATGTAACCTTTTGCATTTGTGTTCAGAAACTGACATTCCAATTGATTTTCCTTGGCTTTATGCCTGGATTGAATACTGAGACAGCAAATTAGGCGTGCTTAAGAAGTCCCACAAAGAAAGATTTTTGCCATGAAAGAGGAGCTAATGTGACTCTTATTTGAAGCATCTTAGCTTACTCAAATGATTAAATGATGGCATAGTTTAAGTGAGTTAAAGCATGTGGGAGTAAAGACTTGAAAGAAGTTATCATGAGTAGAGTTTTGGGGTCCTACTAAAGATTGCTCTCAATACATATGAACATGCTGTTATTTCTACTTCCTTTTCAGGGGCTAATTTTGTAACTCGAAAAATTAGCCGGTCGGTAGCCAAGATTCACCTTGGACAGCTGGAATGTTTCAGTCTGGGCAATCTGGATGCTAAGAGAGACTGGGGCCATGCCATGGACTATGTTGAGGTAGGCTATTGGCCATGTGCCCTCTTTGAAATGCTTTCTGTGGTTGATATGTTTAATGGAATAACTTCAGTCAACATGCATGACCTGCAGAGGGGTATCTCATGAATTTTTGCCCACAGATGCCTGTTAACTTAGTGTTGTTTTCAGTTGCAGACTAGGGAGTTCAATAACATAGCAGTCTACCCCAAGCAAGACCTAAACAGAAAAATAAATCTTCAGGTTTATATTTCTTTCCTGAATTACTCTGTGGGGAGGACACAACGACTACAAACTGGATCTATTTTAAAAGGCTTTTTTGCCTATTGTTTCTGAAACTTTTTTTCATTAAGACCATAGCAAGATGCAGTGAAACCAGAATTTAAAGACCTTCTGTATAAGCTGGTGGCCTGTTATCAATCTGGGTTGTTAATGATATTGGTCTGGTCTGTTCTGTGTAGGAAAGGAGCTTCACATTAATATTATAATGACAAGTATTGTAATGTGTGTGCCTGTCAGTTTCAAATCAGTTTAAAATGTTTTCATACTCTAAATTTATGTCTAGCTGTATGCAATATATATATATATATTTTTTTTTTTTTAAACTGCATATATTGAATTGTAGAGAAATGTGAATAACGTCATAAAATACTGTCTTTTCCCCAGGGGACTCTTCTCCTCATTTTGGTGCTTAAAGATTTCCTCTGATCATTAATAATTTCTCTATGAGAAACAGGATCTGGCTTACCAGTTCATTGATGTGATTCAGAAAGAGGGCAATTGTTTGTTTAATTTTTTTTATTATTTTTAATTACAAAACCAAAGACAAAACAAATCAGGTGCTGGGATTTCTTTTAATTCTTTATGTGTGGTTTTTTTCTTTAAAAAAGAGCTCTGGGGTCTTGATTAAAGCTGTTTACCAAAGCCCCCAGAATTCAACAGTAAGACTAAAATATATCACTGATTTATCTACTCTCTCAATGGACAATCATGAAAATTAGTGAGGCCTTACAATAATAGAATGGTAAAATCTTTAAAAAGATGTGGTGCTTCTGTGCATCAAAACTATAATACTAGGTGAGTGGGGAAGTATAATTTTGTCAACTGGGCAATAAGTTTGGGCCCAGATTCTGCAATTTAGCATCATAGATAGCCTGTTATGGTTGTAAACAGAATCACTGATATTACATTACATGATGCATTATATCCACTACTTAGATGGAATCTTTTGTGAGGGACTACAGCATGATTAAGTAACCCTGGAATTGTCCATCATATATTTGCCAGATTTAATTGCAAACTATAATATATTATTTTGTGTATAAAGCTATTTAAATAACGGTAAACAGAATATACAATATTTTTAAAAATCACAGTTATCTTATTTTCAATTAAAACCTGACCTTCCAAGATGAGCAATATTCCAGAAGCATTTCCTTTTTAAAAAAAATTAAAAATGACCTAAAATAAATATTGTAGCAAAACATTAATATTGTTACTCGAGTAAAATATTAAAAGAAAATGTGGAACTTGGGTTTCAATGTGGATATACAGAATTCAGCTTCTTCTACCATGCTATCAGTCTGCTGTACTTACACCACGTACAAGCATGAATGTTTCTACTGGGAGAATTGCTGTTTTCCTGGTAGAAATCACAAGTGTACAAGAATTCACACTGTTTCTCCCAGATCAAAAATGGTGATTTCAGGATTAAAAATAAGTTGACTCCAACCCGTTCGAATTATCTCTTGAGAGAGTTTCTTCTGGGAGAATGGAAATTTGTATGCTTTCCCACAGCTTAAGTCCTCCTATGGAGCTGTGGGGAAAGGCTCCCGTGCTGTCTGGAGACTGAGGTCACCCTGGTCTGGAGAAGGTGCAGAGAGCAGCTGCCAGCTGATTCTTGCTAGCTCCTCACATACCAGGGTCCCTGGAGTAAGAAGTAAGCAGGGGGCTTGTGACACCACTCCCTCTGCTCAATTCCTGGGGCCTGAGCCCAAGAGCCCAGGGGTTGGAAGAGTGGAACAAAGTCCCCTGCCTGCCTTCAGTTATTTCAAAATAATTGAAATAAAAATGTATTATATTCAGCAAAACAATTAACTTCCAAGTACACTGACCATCAGACAGAGTGTACTCAGCTGGGGTCCCTACCAGGAACACATGTTGGTGATGTAAATAGCATTCCAGATCTCTCTTAATTTACATGTTTTGGGATTTTTCCCAAATCTTCTGGAAATAATTCCTCACCAGGATAGAGTGCATCATAAGTATCTCATTCCCCAGGGAAGCACCCTTCTGGCTCATGGGAGAATTATCATCAGTTATTAAATTCCTTAAATATAGTAAGAATGTGCTTAATCTAACCTTTAAATAGCTAAAAAAAGAGAGAATAACTTTAAAATGGAAATAAACAACTATTCCAGGTTTTAATGGACTGGAAAATAGGACTTAAAGATTTAATCTTTAGAGTAAATATATTATATAATGTTAGAAAGCACAGTCATATTTATAAGCATTTGGGGAGCTTCCTTAAATATATGGCTAAACACAAAGGGATCTGTCTTATCCTCTCCATATGTACTTTTAAATCCCATTGATGTTAATACAAGTAACACATGTGCATAAAGGCTAGACCACATACTGTTTTTTTTTTTAATTTCCTTATTAGGGATAATAATAAAAACATAAATATATTCAAGCTATTTTTTTATAAAAGATATTACGGATGAAATCTTGGTTTTATTAGAGTCCATGGCAAAATTCCCATGGACTTCAGTATGGACAGTTTTCATCCTTATTATTTGCTAGTTTTTGTACTGGCAGTATGAAACATGCCAGGTACTTTGAAACCAATAGGAGTCAGGATTTTCAGGTTCTAATTGTAGGTATTCTACTGACTTGTGTTATGATCGTATGCAAACTGTTTCCTGATTCAGTAAAGTGCTTAAGCATATGCCTAAATGGAAGTGTCTTGTCACCGTGCTGACTTTGTGATACTCACATGCTTAAAGTTGGGCACTTAACAAAGTACCTTTGCTGAGTTGGGCACTTAACAAAGTACCTTTGCTGAGTTGGGAAATAATAGTCCTTTTTCAAAGTGTTTTTAAAAATGGAATGTGAGTGGGGGAGGGAAGGTGTGTGTGTGTATGCGCGCGCACTTAATTTTACCAGTTTTGCTTGAGAGTTAAACCTGCAGTGGTTGAAAGTAGACTTTGAAGTTTTGTGCCAAATGAATGAAAACCTGGACATAGCTTGTTCACAAAAAAGTAACTCATTAGCAGGGATTTGGGTTTTCTGTTTGCCATGGCAAAATACGGTAAAATCCGGATTTTTTCATTTTAAAGAGAAAAGGCCAGATTTTTCTCATTTTAAGGAGAAAAATCCTGATTTTCTCCTTTAAAGAAGAAAAATGCAGGAAACAGTGGGTTTCCCCTTGCAGGCTGGCAGAGTTCCAGCCTTCAAGGGGCTGTGGGGAGCGGAAGGAGAGTAGTCAAGCCGGGGGTGCCATGTGCATATGCCCATGCGCACACATGTACATGGCCACCAGGAAGCCTGGAGAGCAGGTCCCCACAGGCAAGTCTGGAGGTGGGGATTGTGGCCCCTAGAGCGATGGAGAGAGGGAATGAGTTGGGCAGGGCTGGGGCTGATGCCCAGCCCGGGTGGTGCATGGGGCCTGGGGCCAGAATACACAGTGGCAGTGCCCAGGCCAGGAGTGGGACAGAGCCGTGGGCAGCTCGTCTGTGGGCGGGGTGGGCTGGCTCCCTGCCGCTGTGCACACTTCTGGGGATAGTATGGGGGGCATGTGCCCCCCAGATTTGTGTATGGTGTGGAGGTGGATGCGGGCTGCCCTCTGCGGACTTGGGGCTCCCCGCCCCACTGCCCCCTGGCACCTCCACAGCCCAGTGGGTGGGACACAACGCATCAGGGCAGAGTGGAGCCGGGCAGGGAAGCTTGATGCTGCTGCCACGAGCACATGCTGCCATAGCAAGTTGCCCAGCAACCGCGGGGGCAGTGGCATGGGGTTGTGCCCCTCCTTGCTGCCAGGCAGGCAGGGGGTGCCTCAACATGACAGTACAGAGCTTCCAGAAGCATCAATGAGCTTCTTCTCCCAACCCTGCCACACCAGTTCTCACCTGCTAGGCCACAGAAGCTTCAGGGAAAGGGCAGCAGGATGGGGAGCCCCAAGACCGCAGCAGGCAACCTGCACCCGCTGCCTCTGATGGGCTCCCATGGTAGCACTGACTGGCCTGGGGCTGGGTCCAGGGAGATGTGGGTGGGGAGTAAGGGGCACCTGCAGGGTGGGGAGGGCTGTGGGTGGGGCATGAGGGGCAATGGCATGGACAGGGCACCAGCATATCAGGGTTGTCAATGCCACAAAGCAGTGGGGGTGGGGAGGTGCAGCTGCAGTTGGCCCCATGTCCTGGTGAGTGAAGGGGGCAGGGGGAGCTCTGATTTTCCATGGTATAACACCCAAAATCAGATACCAAAATGTATAGGTATTTAGGATTTATTATAGGAATAGAGGTACTGGTAGGCTTCCAAATTGTTTTAAAATTGAAAATATATCAATAAAACATTGTGTTCATCTGATACATATATATATCATCTGATACATATATATATTGTGGCTTTTCATTTTAATCATGGAAAAACACAGATCTTGGGGTTTTTAATCAGTGGAGTTGTGTTTTTATCAGAGAATTTGCAATTTTTAAACAGAGAAAGCCAGGATCCTTGCTCACTAGTCTGCTTTTACAAGCTTTACCTAGGTGTTTTAAGCAAACAAATGGTGAAAACTTGAGACTTTTTATTTTTAATTTTTAATCCTAGTTGGTATTGATAACAGGTAAGAATTGTTTTTAACATATTGATAGCCATTTTAATTAATATGAGGTTGATTTATTTTTTGCAACTGAATGTGACCTAGCGGAAGGAGTTTGCTCAGCTTGTATTCTGACTGACAATCAGTACTATCAAATTGTTGGGAGGAAAAAAGTAATATATCAACACTGTTGATATATGAATCTTCTGTGTGCTGTTTTATTTTGTGAGGGTAATTTATACCTTGTATTTGATACAGAACATTAGAATAAACCATCTGCTAGGTATTTTCAAACACAAGTACAATAGCAAGTACTTAATAGCCTATGACTCATTCCTATACCATGTAAAAAACACAAGGCATACAAATTTCCTCGCACACCTCCCCCCCCAAGAGAGTCTTATTTCAAATTAATACAGGTTCTCACATTTAACTTGGAGCTCTCAGAAAATACCCATCAATTCGTTGCTTTTTATTTCCCAGCAGCCAAACACCGTTAACGCTAAAATCATGATAGGCTATCTGCAAGTGAAGCCATAAAGGAGTCTCCTTCTATGGGAAGCAACAGACATGTTTATTTGTGAAGTTGTAATAGGATAGCTCGCAAATAGAACACAACTTCACCATAAAGCTACTCTGGGGAGAGAGAGAGTTTGTCTTTCTTCAAATTCTTCCTCTCTGATAGTTCTTCCATGCTAGGCCTAAGAAATGATCCTTTTGTAGCAGTGCTGCCCAAACCTGAGGGCTGTACAGACTGCAGAGAAGAGCCCCAGTAGCCAGAGTAACTCTAATTCCATCTTCCCCCAAGCACCCATCTATATATGGATATAATATCATTTCCTTACCTTAGAGATGCGTCTTAAAAAACATGTAACCTTTGTGAAATGCTTAGATTTGACATGGATAGATGTGACAGAAAAGTCTATAAATAAATAAAAGATTAGAAAACATTCCTAACCAGGGTTTTGATGACCAGAATAATTTACAAAGAGTTTGCATGTTTTACGGATCTCGTGGAAGCATTCCCGCTTTCAAAACATGGTTACAAGAATTAATATGGACACCAATCCTACATAGCTCTTAAGCATAGGTCTCCTTAGATGCCAATGTTAAACATGTGTTTTTGGTACTATGCTGGATTGTGGAAACCTTTATGATAGAAACGGATTGCCATTCTTTTATATTTATTTTCATTAAAAATATACAAAGTAAAAATATAGGTAGAACAATGAATACATATGGAATTAATAAATACAAATGACCATGAGTGGGCTCTGGTTACATCAGACAGATTGTTATAAGAGTATAATCTTTGTACATGGCAAAATGGCAGGGCTATGCTGAGATACCGGAGCAGACTCAACCCCCAACATGTTAGTGAGACATTCTGCCTGGGACAATCTAACCCAGTTCTCGGTGAGGTTAACGTTCATCAGAGCTGGCTTGAGTATCTCTGCATACCTCTAGATTGTACCACTCAGCCATACATGACAAACTATATATGAGTAGTACTGTTACAGCTTAGTAATAATATAGTGCCAATGCCATTCATGAATAAAGTAAACAGGAAAATCCACAGCACTTTTCCAAATGATCACCTTAAGCATTTTAGAAATGAAAAGCAAAATCTAGTCTGACATGCTACGGCATCTTTTTTTTCCCACATGAATAGTATGTTTATGATTCCCATTGGCAATAATCAGACTTTTGTGCATAAATTTCTCTACGTACATTCCTAAAGAATGGTAAAGAAACAGGGTTAAACAGCTGCATGGAGCAAAATTTGCACTTCTTGTGTATTTGTGTGTATATGTAGCGTAGAAACATATTTTTATTTTAGTTTGTGTTTGGTCCTGTCTTGTGAAAGACTCTTATGAGTCGCTTCACCTTGGGAAATAATTTATAGATTAAATATCCATCCAACCAAACTGTTGGCCAGGATACTTCTGGTTCTGCTTTACTGCTTTCTTGGAATGTTAATGCCCTGTGTCATCATCTGTGCTGCATTTTACCTGATTCTGCTTCACTCAGCATCTTCTTTTATGACAAACCCTGAAATCCTTCCTTGGACATAGCAAAAGTCAGTGGATGTTTTGCCATAAGGAAGAATGTGGGATTTTTCTTTAGGTAATATAAGGAATGTCAATTATCTCCCTCTGGGTAATTATCATTATAATATGATATGAGATCACTCGCATGGTGTCTGATGAAAGGTATTTTGCCTGTCTTTTTCTTTGCTTCTGTTTTAAACTCTCTTCTTCCATTCTGCTCTCTTGATTAGAGATACTTGCTTTGATTAAAAGTTGAACTGCCTAAAACAAATGCTGCACATGTATTAAGGAATTACGCTTCATTTTTAGGTGTTGGAAATTTGTTGTTGTTGTTGTTGCAGTTTATGGGTGAGGTATGTTAAGTGCAACCCTTATATATATTCAAGAATATTTTAAATTTTAAAGGCTGCAATTTTCCTGTCAGTTCCTGTGAGCAGGGATAATTAATGGCTCTGTTAACCTAATTTGATCTTGAAATCAGATACAGTCTTCTTTGAATGATATGGTGATCCACTACCCTGATTATCTTATCACTGCCATCTAGGTGAAGTAATTGTGAGACCTGGGCTTCAGTGGAAAGGTTTAATAGACTGCTCTTTTTTTTTTCTGAACACCAATCTTGACATCAGTATCAGAAAGACAGTGTCAGAACTTCATAGTTGCTTTTCCTAGACAACAAAACTTTAAAAACAAACTTGAACAGGAAATTGTGGAACAAGAATCCATCCACAGATTATTTTATATGCCCTATGTCCCTCAATGGGTTAAGTGCTGTGTTTTTCTCTCTCCTACCTAGCTTGCCTCACTCAGCAGTGTTCCCTTCTTTTTCCTCCCCCTTTCCTACCCTGTGTATTCTAATCGCTGCTTTCTATTTAGCAGCTTTGCTTCCTGCAATCCCTTCCCAGCATCTGACGAATTTATAAGCCCTCTCCTTCGAAACCTTGTGGTATACATCTCTGATTTAGTTAGTCTACAACTGTGCAAATCTACCCACCTTCTTTTTTTCTGAAACAGATGCTGCACATTCATAACATTCTTGACCCATAACTTGTATATGTACCAGAGACCATACCCTTTGCATTACTTATTTTCCTCTAATAGTTTAAAGAGCTGCTGTACTGTTTGAAACATGGATCAAAGCCTCACCCTGAAATTTGTATTTTGGAAAGCAACAGACTTCAAAAGGAAATAAACAATTAGTGATGCCCGAATATTATTTTGTTCCTGGTATAAGTACTTTGCAACATGCTAAATGAGTTGTGTCCAGAAAAAACGGGATTTAAATATACCCAAAGGGCCATGTATAATCCACCGTATGAATAAAGATCATACTGACAGGGTACAGTATAGGAAGTGTACGTGACATGCAAATAATAGTGGTTTTCATATAAAAGAAACCTAATCCATAAAGAAACCAAACCGCTTTTCAAATTTAAACAGGTTTACTCATCCAGTATTGAAAAACAACCTCTTTGGAGCTGAAATGTTGCCCTTTTTCCAAATATGCAGTAGTGACACTGCACAATAACTCAAGCAGGCGTTCAAGATGATTGCTTTCTCCAGCTGAATCTTTGTGGGGAAAACATAGGTAAGTGGAATGCAGTTACCCAGGGCAGAATACAACTTTGACATCAGCTGTAACACCTCCAGCCTTTGTGCACCAAGGGATATCAAATAAGTACAAGCGGTCACAAACTTTGTTTTTCATTTCTCATGAACCAAGCCATTTGAATTAACAAGTACCCTTAGCATTGCATATGCATTTTGACTGAAGAGTGCCACCTACGTAATTGGAATGATATATTAATTTTAAGTCATTTCTTTATGTAAAATCTATTTCTTAATTGTCACTGAATCAATAAACATATATACTGAACAAACAAGCTAGCATAGAGGCAGAAGAGCACAGTAAAATACTAGGTTTCCAAGAAGACACATCCTTCAACTTATTTTTATGACCCTTTATAACTTTTCCCCTTATCTTTAACAAGTTCTGCAAACAAGTTACTCTTCAGAATTGGGTGGTTGAATCTTTTTCCAAAAACATATATTTTTTACAAACAGTATGGTTTCTAGAAATACTTGAATTCACCTTTCTTTTTAGTGTGGTGATTTTTATTGCTTTCGTTTACGTGCTGTAGTGAACATACAAAAGCAGATGTAAATATAGCTATAGCAGTAGAAAATAGATCCCAGGCTTATTATGATTTTAATTATTGTATTTTGGGAGATGTTCAGATAATGGGTATCCTTACAAGAATATAGAGCAGGGGTGTTTAACTCCCAGCCCGTGGACCTGTGTCAACCGGCCCTTGGGGCTCCCCATAGATCTGGAAATTTGGCAGCAGGGCAGTGGTAGTACTGCTCCCCTATCGCCAAATTTTTGTACCCATGGAGAGTCATGGGATTTGCACAATGGATCAAGCCGCTGATCCCAGCACCCAATGCCAAGCAGGGTCGATGCTGGGCCCCAGGGTCCAATCCTGGCACGCTGGGGCAGGATGAGGCAGTGCTAGGCCCCAAGGGACCAATCCCAGTCTGAGGGACAGTTCTGGGCCCCCAGAGACCAACCGCAGTATGCTGGTATGACGGGGGCAGTGCCAGGCTCCTGGATCCAGTTGCGTTGTGCTGGGGCTGGGGAGAAGGGTGTTGGGCCCCATGGCCCACTCCTGGCATTCGGAGCAGGGAGAGGGTAGTGCCAGGCCCCAGGCCCTGATCCTGTTACTTGTGGCTCAATTCTGCCTGCAGACTGGCCCTACCCCACCCTTCCCCACCTCTCCCCACCCCATTCATCTGGCCCATGGGGCCAAAAGGTTGAGTACCACCAATATAGAGTAATCTTGAGTAATGCTTATACAGAGGTGGAGCATCTTTCTGTCTTCAAGAAGAAAGGCTCCTTTCCAGGAATAGTCCAACCCAGGATACCCTCAGGACTTCTGGGTTTTTGACCCACTTGTGCGGGCCGGGAGCGGTCCGAGGCCCTCGGGGGTTTTTTCACGTGGCGGGCTGTGGCCAGCAGCCCGGACATGCCGGGTCGGGGAAGGCAAGCAGCACAGTAGAATTAGGCACGGAAGCTTAGTGGTTGATTAAAGATTATTTTACTTACACCGAAGATGGTCGCGGTGCAGGCAGGAAAACTTGCTTGAGTTGCAGTTACAAAACAAAACAAAACAAAACTCGAACCTGCAGGGCACGAGAGTACGTTGCAGGGGGTTTTCGGCGATGGGAAGATGCAAAACACGAGAGTACGTTGCAATGGGTTTTCGGCGACGGGAAGATAAACCTGCAGGACTCGAACCCAGACAGAGCTCTGGATACACTCACACGAAGTTTGCTAGGCTCCGTGGAACTTGTGCACAGGGAAGGGTACGTCGAGGGATCAGGCGGCGATGGGGAGAGGCGAGAGGCTGATCAGACCCCTATAGCCTTCTTGAGGTATACGCGCTGGGTCCGATAGGCTCCGCAGCGCTTAGAGATCTTCACGAGACGTGAAGCCCTCCTCTTTCTCTTTTCTCTCTCCAGATGGTTGTGGAGTTCTCCTTTTCCTCCTCCAACTTGGGCGGAAACCGCTCAAGCCTCTTATACGGCTAGCAAGCCAATCGCTAGCCGCCACATGGGAATAATTTAGAACTGGCCAATAGTGGGACACAAATTTGCATGCGAATGGCGGGAACTCCTTGCACCGTGCATTTCTCTTTTGCAACCTAGAAATGCACCCTGCAAAGAAAGCTACGAGTGGCGGGAAATAATTTAGCAGTGCCGAAGCGCGCACACACAAAAATCACACCCTTGGGTTGTGACACCACTAACCTCCAAAACAACACATGCCCACTGCCCAGTGTTTTCATTTCATGATTGGTGGCTTTTGTATTTTTATTGAGGACATTTAGTCGTGATCAAATAATGCTAATGACACCAACACTGGAATAGGGCACACACAAATTCTGAAATGATTTAGAAGAAAGAACATAGAGGTCTCTAGGCAACGAAGAGTTCTAATAAAACTAAACCATTAGAGAGAAAATGAATGATATAGAGTTATAATTCAGTAATTGCATCCCAAAAGGTCTTTATTTTTGTATTCTGCTACCATAATATTATTTTAATGTTAGTTTTGCTATAACCAACTACTGTAGTTGTTCTAGGGAAGGAGTGGAATCAGATGTTTACTAACTCATCATCTGAGAATCACTTTATTTAAAGCATTCATTTGAACACTTGATAGCAAAAGATACCACTTGAAGGCAAAAGTGCCTTAGAAAAAACTTTCATAAGAAATTCTTCAACCAAGCAGCACTACATGGCTTTCCAATGTATCTTTAATCCTTGAAAATAAGCAGTTTTACTGGCAATACTAGAGTCTAGTTTGGTTTTTTGTTGCAGCAAGTCTGTTTGCCATCTCTTGAAGTAACTGTTATGTGAAAACTTAGTCACATATAAGAGGCACTTTAGCTACCCACCAACTAGCAGGTATATTTTCCTTATCTAAAACATATTTTATTTTTAAATGAAAAAAGTAGAAATAATTGAAAATCTAATTCTCTTGAAAAATATTGCTTAGCAGAAAACATAAATAGATGCACAAGGACACAATAAAATCAAAGATATTCCAAGAAGACATGTACTCCTTTTTATGAAGCAGAATAAACTTATTTTGTCTGTCTTTTTTTGTATTTCCCTTGTCTTTAAATGTATACATCTTCTCTTGATATATTATCATCTTTCTTTATTCAAAAGATAGCCCTTTCCTCAGTTCAGGATCCCATTTCTAATTCCCAACTATGCAGCAAAAAAACCTATGTTCTTCCCAGAAAAGAGAAACCCCATCTGGCACGCTGTTATATCTCCCTTCTGAAATTGCCTTCTCATTTTATGTGAAATAGAATTAAACATAGTAAGAATACTGACAAAAATATTTGGCTCATATTCAGAGTATGCCATATTATAAAGCAGTCCCATTTGTCTTTCCCAAATCTACTTTTTAGAACAGTTGTGCTCCTGGTGATAGGTAGGTGCTACTCCTGTTTATACTAAGAAGAACAGAGTCTGTCTTCAGTGTGGCTGAACTGAAAACTCAGGGTGCCTGTAGATGTGCCAGGAGGCTGCTCTAACATGCTGTAATTACAGTGCATTGGATCAGACTCAATTAATCGAGTCTGCTGGATTAGATCGATCGAGATTCTGGAGTGTGTTAATTTGATTAATCAAATCTGCTGGAGTGTGCTAATTAGCACACTCCAGCCAGCCTCTGCATCTTGTGTATCAGCATCCCCACACATCAAAATGGTGGCAGGGGCACTTTAACTAAAGTTCATCGAAAGAACTTAGTTAAAGCACCCCCACTGCCATTTTGAAGTGCGGGGATGCTGATACAGGAGATGCTGTGGGCACGTTACTTAGAGTGGTTCTCAGAGTGGGCACATTACTTAAAGTGCCCCTCTCCGTCCAGCCCTAGAGCATATATAAAAACACCTTCAATGCTTAGAGAGTATATCTGAACACTCTGCTGCTCTTACCCTTCTGCTTGCTATCAGCTGAGCAAAATATCTATGTTTGTACTTTCATTCCCTTTCATCCTGAAAACATAGGAAGGCTTTTGTTGATTTTCTTGCCATTTTGGTTCCCATTATTTCAACATATGGAGTTTTGCATTACCTTTAGAGACGATGCAGCCACAAATACTTAATCCACTCATTGGAAGGAAAAATCTCTTTGGGAGTGATTTGGTCCTGAAATGTGTGTTCAAACTCCCACATTGGTTGGGGGATGACAGGGCTCACCCAACACTGCTCTGATGAAGTACCACAGTGAGATGTCACTTTCAGTAGTTTGGGCAGTTCTCCACAATGTATGCTTCTTCTCTTTTTTTGCATGCCTTGAGCAGTAAAAGTATTGATGTGTTATGTACCACCATGGGTATAATTGGATGTGTGAGTACCTGCAGAGAGCATGGTTTGGTCTACACATCTCAGAATTCTTTCCTTCTGATTCTGCAAACTCAGGCAATCTTCTCTTCTGCAGAGTACATGTTTTCAGGACTTTCTCAGAAACCTTAAGCGCTCAAAAGTTTATTTTTTAACAAAAATAAAAGCTCAGATTCTTAGAGAATAAGAAGGCAACATGAAAGAAGGCAGTGTGATGGATTAGAATGCCCAAACTACATTTAAACCCTGCTGTTAAAACACATCTCTTTAAATCTGCAGGTGTTTTGAACTCCAAACAGCAAAACACTGTTTCTTTAATTCCATTCAAAAGTACGGCATTGAAATAAAGGCTAAGTACAAATGTTAAAAAAGCCTGAGGTGGAAGCAATCTAAGTTTCGTATTTTATTCTAAGCGCCCTAACTTAGGTTGGGAGTGAACAGAACACATATTTGCCCTCGTGGGGTGGGGAGGCATGCAGGCTGCCTGCACTGACCAAGGCCAGCAGACTCGGGACTCTCTCACACACCTCCCAGCAGTCAGGCCACCTCTGATTAGCCAGCATAGCCCCTCTCCCTAGCCCCACTCCCCCATCAGTGACCACCTGTCAGCAGCAGCCAGGTAGTGGAGTGGTCCCTCACCCCGCAGGTCTGGGGGAGCCAGGGCCAGGCCTCTGTGGTGAGGGTGGAGGCCTCTGCTTCCCACCCCACTGTCCAGCCTGCCTGACAGCCGTACAGCTACAAGTCCTGCCTTCTGCCTGCACATGTCAGCAGAGGCAGGATGGTGGTGGGGTTGGGGTAGTGGAGGACTGTACTGCACAGGCACCCTCCAACTGAGCTGGCTCCGGCCAGCAGTGGCCTCTGCTTTCCTCCTGTCCCCCGCCCTCCTGCTGCCACTGACAGCCAGCTGCTTACAGGGAGAGGTGGGGCTGGGAGTGGAGCTGCTCTGGCTAACTAGGCCAGGCAGCAGAGGGAAAGTCTCCACTGTGGGGGCCTCCCTCCCCCAGCTCTGCTGGCTCAGGCCAGCAGGGGCCTCCACTCTTCTCCCACCCTCCCACACTCCCACCCTCCCCCCCCCCGACCCATGCTGTCCTCCCACCCAGCCACTGCTGACACGTTCAGGTAGGAGTAAGAGGCTTTTCTAGCTCATCTCTGTGATGTCTCGGGGCTGCAGGTGGCCCGTCACTTGCCTGCAGCAGATTAGTGCTGGCTGAGGTGAGCATGTCTCCCTGCAGACGGGGCACCATGAGGGGAGGGGGATCACAAAGGTGCCTGGGATGCTAGCAGACTGCGACTTAAGTAGAGTCAGGAGGGATCTGGTACAGAAGTGCAACAGGCTGGTCTAACCCAAATCACTTAAGTCTAATACTACATCCATCCAAGTCTATCTTAGACCAGGATCCACCATTTTTTAAACTGAGCTATATGTGCTGAACTTCTGTACAGTTACAGGTGTAGACCAGTTTCTGAGTACTTATTATTGTCTATACTTTGCCAAAATTAACTTGTTGGGGTTTTTTTGACTGAGACTCCAGAAGTGATAGAGGTATTTGTAAAAGATGTGATTGTAGACAGCTTCTGCAGCATGGCATCTGAAGATGTTAGGAAGCTAGAGGTTCCAATTTTTTTCCACCCATGGTTCAGAAAGAAAGAAAGATAAGACAGTTGGACAACTAAAAGTCACTTGTATTAGCTGCTTTCTTGCATTGAGGCTTGGCAAGATTGAGGAATAAAACTTGGAAGAAGGAAGAACATAGGCCATAGTTACTTTAGACACGAATGGGGTCTGTATTTTAAAGTACATAAATGAGGCAAGAAAAGGGTTTTAATGATAAATACGTAGGTGTTCTGTCTAATACAAATCATATGGCATTAATTTTGAAAGCTGTTCTGCAGTGCCTACTATAAGTGTTTCTGTTAGTTTTTCTTTAAGAAAATGATACTGATCGGTTTCATACCTGCTATACCATTTTATTTTCCTGCATCCATATTTTATGTGATGGGAATATAATTTTTAAGTAAATTTTCTTATTTACATAAATCTTCCTTTTAGCTTTGTTTCACCTTTTTTTGCATTTGACCTATTAGTGTTTTTTTGGTTTTATAAAGTTAAAAAAGTGCTTTCCTCAGCAAAACCATCTGGTTTAGTTTCCTGTGCTTCAACATCTATATGTGTATTATTATCAAGGCCACCCCTGTGGCTTACTAAGTGGTCTTGTTACAGCGGTGGTCTTAGAATTCAATTGGAGTGATGGAAAGGTTAGACTAAAGCCTTCCTTCAAGTATAAAGTTTCCAGATTGAGAAATTATATATTATTGACATATTTTTAGACTAACCTATTTCATTATTAACCAGAATACAGTATTGCTTTAAATAGCATAAACACAGTAGTGCTCTAACAAATTCAGCTTTTGCAATACATTTCTTTTCTTAGGCTGCCAAATTAAGACAGCTCTCTGAGATAAGTGGGAGTGTACATTGCACTTGTACATTGTCAGTTTTCAGGTGTGCAAGGCGATTTGGAGGTAAAACAAACAGAATTGTAATTGTAGTCCTTGCTTAGGAATTATTCATATACTCACTGCAGGAAAAAAATACAGAAAAATCAAAACAGAGGATTTTGTTGAATACAGGGTAATGTATAAGGATCTACATTACTATATCCTTTTCAGTACAGATTCAGGGTTGTACTTGGGCATTAGTAACTGGGACTATTTCACATGGATGAAAAGAAATAAGGCTACTTAAAATGAGTTTAAGTATCCAGAGCTTTGTATTGGGTATCCAGGTTATAGCTGTATTGATCTAGAGGAAAAGGCAATCAGGGCTCATAGTAGAGATGATATCTTTTATTAGACCAACAAGATTTTTGGGAAAAAAATTCTTAATTCTTTAATAGCAAGCTTTCGGGCACAAACACCCTTCACCAGGCATTGGAGACAAGATTGTAAAAGTTCTCCTGTGTAGAAATGAAAGTTCATATTTCATAGGATTTCACAGAGGAGTCAAAAGTTCATATTTCATAGGATTTCACAGAGGAGTCGTAGGTGTCAGCAGCAAGGGGGGGTGCGGATGAGAGTGGGGGACTGCCTGCAGAAGCCAGCAGCAGCCAATCTTGGGGGGGCACATTCCCCCCCACCACCCCTGGTCCCCCCCCTATGTGTCACCTATGGGCAGATTACATTCAAAGACACCTTTAGATAAAATCTAAGTATTTCATCCAAAAAGAAAAGTGGTATATTAAGTATGCTCCATGGGTTTGCAAAAAGTTCCACACGTGAAAAAAATACACTTTTCATAATCAGAAAGCAAAGAATAATTATTGATAGAACTGATTCTCTCAATAATAATGTATGGAATATTAATAACTATCCTATAGCAAGAGGGGTCTTGACTTTTTCATTTACCCGCCCTGAAATATTTAATCTTTCAGTGGAATAAATTTAAGTGCACTGCAATCATTGGAGAGAAAGAAATCTAAATTCTGGGAATGAACTGCCCATAATGTTTCTCTGGCTTCTTTTCAAATGAAAAGAATTACGGTACAGTGAGGATGTTACTACACAGACATAATAATACCTTTAACTATTCTGACTTCTAATGTAAATTGAACCATTA
This sequence comes from Alligator sinensis, assembly GCF_000455745.1. NCBI lineage: Eukaryota > Metazoa > Chordata > Crocodylia > Alligatoridae > Alligator > Alligator sinensis. The sequence goes on along the minus strand of NW_005842023.1, from coordinate 2,437,316 downwards.
TGGGGTTTTAAAAGTGTCCTCATTAAATTTTAATGGTCTGTTTTAAGGGATTTTTCCCTATTAAAATTAAAAAATGAGTGTGTTCCTTAGCCTTCCTAGAGCATAGACCATAACTCTAAGATTAAATCAGAGTTTAGTTAGTAAAGAGAAAATACCTGGATTATTATAGGTTGGGTTGGAAGCATCACCTATATTTATGGTTAATGGATATTTTTGCATTAAGAAACTGTTTCCAGTTGCTTACAACTTTGCAAATAATAACTGCCTACACAAAAAATATCTGTGCCAGGTGACTGCCTATGGTTAACCCCTCTCTCTCTCTCTCTCTCATTTTTATTTTTAATATTTTTGCTGGGGAGATGGGGGTAGGGGGAGAGAGAGAGAGTTTCTGAAAACTGTAGTCCTGTGATTTGAAGAAGGGAGCTGAAATTTGGCTGAAGAGGTACTTCTGTGTGAGGGGTATTCACAAATTAGGCTAAATCACAAATCTGGGGGGGAGGGGGAAATCACAGTCTGCATATGCTCAGCAGCAACTTGCTAGAGCTGTGCAGTTAAATTATCTACAGATTCAATCCACACAGACTACAATCAATTCTGGTGCTGAACAGGATTTTCCCTGAAATTGCAGATTTGTGGCCTGCTATTGATCACATTGTCCCCAGACTCCTATCCAGCCAAATTCCCATTCCCTCCATTCTAGTTCCTCATTAGGACTAAGTAGAGACAGTCAAAAAGCTTCAGACTGAATTGATTCAATCTTCACAGGTTAGTCTAAACTGTGCAGATTGAACCAATAAGCAAGCCAACAGACATTCACTTTTGTTTGTGGAAATACAGCCACATGCCTGTGGCGCATAGCAGAAGCCATGGGGTGGCTAAACCACCTGGGGAGGTGGGTGCATTGTGGGGGAGGTGCAAAACATCCTGGGAAGCTGGAGAACTCTGAGTTTTAACTTGAATCCAGAGGGGATCTGGGACGCAAGTTTAGTAAACTGATTTAACCTAAATCTGTTAAGTCTGATTCTACATCCAGGTTTATCTTAAACCGGTTTCAGACATTTTGAAAGTGGTTTATGTGCAGTGAACTTCTGTTGTGTTACAGATCTGAATCAGTTTCTGATCACTTATGCTGGTTTATGTGTAATTTCTGTCCCTAGTCCAGATTTCTTTCTTTCTCCTCAGTCTGGGCTCCAGTTCTCCATGTTCCATATCTTTACTGTCTCCCAGAGTCCCAATCTTCCTCCCCTGCCTCCTCCAAGTACAATTTTGCTGCCATCTTGGGGTGGGGGGGAGTATGGGAGAAGGAGAGTGGAGGAGTACTTGCTTTGCTAATCTAAAAGCAATAGAAGGCTCTGAGGACTCATAGAAGGGATGATATCTTTTATTACATCAACAAGTTTTTCAAAAAAATGTCTTTAATTGCAAGCTTTTGGGCACAAACACCCTTCATCAGGCATTGGAGAAAAGATTGTAAACGTTCTGCTGGGTAGAAATGAAAGTTCATATTTCATAGGATTTCAGAGAGGGGTCAATAGATGGAAAACTCCTCCGGGCAGCTGCGAGCGATTCCCACTCGCCGCCATGGTGCCCCACCAGTCTCGGGAGGCACCAGTCGGTCATGAACCTGTCTTAACAACCAACCAACATTAATGGTCCAGAGATGAAGCAGCTGAATTTTCCAGTCAGCCTTTTCTGGGTGACATTAAGTTCTCTCTGAGGCCATTTAGTACTGCTTACCAGGTTAAATATGTGGAGAAAGCTTACTTTGGTGTCAAGACCTGTATTGTAGTATTGTGCCCTTTTTTACTCAGTTTAAAAAAACCACACCCCTCATGTTTTCTATCTACAACAAATAACTGTGTGTCATCAGAAATGTACAGAATAGAAGTGTTTTCTTGAATAGGAGACAGACAATATTAAAATCTTCAGCAAAAATAGGTCTGCCTGAAGTAGGGTTGAGAGAGGATGGACAAAGTAATCAGTGTTTCCCTTGACCCATCATGTACCCTTAGCTTTGGAATTAGAGGTTTTGGTAAGGCTGTGACAGTAGTTCTATCGAAATAAAAAAAACAGCCTGCCTCTCTGGAAAGTCATGGGCTATAATGGAACCAGGGTTTTGTTGTGTATGCCTGAAGTGTTGCTTCAAGGGTTTAGGGCATCTAGATCTGGTGCAACGCAGTGGGCATCTCTACACGTGCTGTGAAGGTGAAGCGATAAACTCCAGAACTTGTATCACTGGAGTTTATTGCTCCTGAATGCCACATTTATGCATGTGCCTGGGACTGCAGCACATTGAGCTGGGTCAGAGCAGCCCTGGCTGGCAAAAGACTTGGGAGTCAGCTGGCCAGCCCAGGACTGCTCTGACCCAACTCAGCATGATGTGGAGGGACTGGCTAGAGCACAAGGGTGCTGTAGTGTGGGGGCTAGCTGGCAGGCAGCCCCCAAACTGAAGCACCCTTGTGCCCCATCAGCTGCGTCAGCATCTACATGTGTGATGCTGTGGAGTGAAAAGCTCTGCAGCAAGATAGTATTTGTATTTACATGTACCACCCTTCTGTAGAGCTAGTTTCCTGCAGCCTAACAGGGCCACACATGTAGATGCAAGACATTTACTATGGGGCTAATCAGTCTATGCGTCAGTAAATGTCTTGGGTAGACACGCCCAGTGGGATTTGGAGAACCCTTATATTGAATTATGGGAGTGAAGATTATGGCAAACCTTTATCCCTAAAACATGATTTGCCAGGTCTACCTCCTTGTGGAGAGGAGATTGTTTATTAATAGTCACAGCCAATCTAGGTAGATTTTCCTAAATTATTGGTTAAGAAACTTTCCCACTTGGGATCACTTTTCTTTACCCCCTAACTCCTTCAATTTAGGAAAGTAAGAGAAGTAAGGTCATCTCAGTCCCTTGAAACTTACTTCCATTCCTCAAGGATTTCACCTCCAATTTAGGAACCCCTGTTCTAAATTGTTGTATGCATTGCATTATTTTTTTCTTTTCAGACTAATATTAAAAATATTAAAAGCTACAAAATTTGGCTTAATGAGTTCCATATATATATTTCATTTCTTTGTAAAGAGACCACACTCTGGTTATGCAAATTATAGCATTCATTCTCCAGGTTTGCATTTAATAATAGGTTTTATGCTTTTTGTAAAATCTTATTCCTAGCATAAAAGTGATAGTGCCTCAGCATTTCTTAATCTGAAAATTGTATGAAATCAAGTTTTCCTTTTTGCTAAATGCACCTAAAGAGATATCTTTACAATATGGTGAGTTGCATAAATGGAGCATTAAATCTAACTTGTGTCTTGACCTTTTACATGTGGGATGTCATTTTACAAGTACTGTCTAACCACAGCTGTTTATCATGGCAACCACTAAGGTATATCACTTGACCCATATGTTACTTTTGGTATAATGAACACTTGTTAAAAATCATGTATTCTCATTGCATACTGTGCAGGGGGTGGCAATATTTTAGCAAGAGTGGGTCGAATTGTTGCAGCTGGGTCTTTAGGCAAGCTGCTGCTTGTCACTCAGCCACCACTACTTTCCCCTCTGTTGAATGCCACTAGTTTCCCCTTGCCACTGATGGTTGGCACTGTCTTGGTTTAGAGGGCCAAACAGAATTTGTGGATGGGATCTGGCCTGTGGACTGCAGGTTGCTGACCACTGCATTAGATTGATTTTCAGGGAGCTGTGGGACAGGGAAACTGATGGAGAAAAATATTAAAATTCTGTTATGGCAATTTTGGAGTAATATTGTAGCCATGGTGGCCCAGAAGATATGCAAGAGGCAAGGATTTATGTAGGTGATATCTTTTATTGGACAACAAGACACTTTGGGATTGCCTTGGACAAGTTTTTGAAGGCCATACATTATTCTTGTGCTTGTCATAGTCGGTCCCAACCATGCAATTGGTTCAATAAAATATATAACCCACAAAATCTTTGCCTCTCAAAACAATTGTTAATTTTATTGTTAATAGCTCTTACTGCCATGCAGTATAAGTATATCTTTTATGCAGTATCTCTTTCAGTAACACAGGGTGCAGCTACATGAGATGTTTCCTGCAGAGCTGACTAATTATCTCCACAGTAAATGTCTCAGCATCTAGACATGCGCCCCTATTAGAGTGCAGGAAACTAATAAATTCAGCAGCAGGTAGTACTTGTAAATACAGGTCCTACCCTGCTACAGAGTTGTTGTTTTTTTGTGAGCAGCAGTACATGTGTAGACACTGACCCGGCTGGCTGGGGCACAAGGGTGCCTCATTGTGGGGGATGCCTGCTGGCTAGCCCTGCACTGAAGCAGCCTCGTGCCCCAGCCAGCCCCTCTGTAGCACACTGAGCTAGGGAGCAGCCCCAGGTTGCTGCCAGCTGGGGCTGCTCTGACCGGGCTCCATGTGCTACACCTGAATAAACTGTAGAGGTTCTTGCTCCAGAGTTAACGGCTCCCAGACGCATGTTCAAATGGCATGCCCGGGAGCCATTAACTCAGGAGCTATAAGCTCCTCAGTTTTTTCAGGCACCATAATTGCATGAGTAGATGCACCCAAAGACTACAAATGACAGCATAAAATATTCTAGGCATCCTTTCTGCATGGGAAAGTGGAAGAAGTTCAGCCTTTTTCTGCAAATATGAAACTATTTCAGTGTGCATATTTAGTCATAGATCAGGATGGAGCTTCATAGTTATAGGAAAGTACAGTAGAATATCTTCTTTGCAGTAAACTGATTCAGGTTACCTCAGTGGCCTCTTTGAGAGATCGCAGTGCCTTCCAAGAGGTATTCAGTATCTTGTAAATTCTGACTTTACCTAAGGTTCATATGTATATTTTGTGTGTGTGTGTGTGTGTGTGTGTGTGTACTCTCACACAACATACTTGACAAACCTTGCAAAATTCTTATGTACCTTATACGGGGGATCCAAGGACTGGTGGAAAGGACCAAGTCTCCTTGTCCACACACAGCTACACCTCACCTGTGAAAGGAACAGCCACAATTTGGCCCCAAATTTACAATTAAAAGAAAACAATTGGAAATTGAGACCTGTTTCCATTTAACATGTTACCCAATTTAAACTAGAACTGGAATAAAGAGGTTTCACCTGGCCCATTCTCTGTCAGCTTGCAGCCTCATGTACAACAAAATGATTAAATTGGTGCATGACTGATCACTCCTTGTAATTAAGCAAATTATGCTTTTCTCCAAGAATTTTTGTTGCTGATTATCATAAGGTCACATCTGAGGAAGGCAGGCATGAAGCCATGAGGCACACATGTAAAACTGTAGCTGACAGATGAACACATTTTAATAAAAAGTCTGTCCAAAACCAAACTAAATTAATCATCATTGCTTCAGAATTAATTCAGTGAATAGAGAAAATAGCCTTGAATACTTACAGGACTGAGCACTTACTTATGACATTTATCTTTAAATATACTGTGTAGTGCAAGACCCCCTCCCTCCCCTTAACAGTTTATGTAGGCTTATGAGCTTTTCAGTGAACTGTACAATGAAACTCTTCTGTGGTCACATACATTTGTTTATATGGATTTGTAACAGTTTAATTATTTGTGTATAGTATTTCATAAATATTTCAAGATGGGGGAAGAAGTTACATGTTGAGATTTTCTGGTGTTTTAATTTTGCAATTTTGAATAATTGTGTACATAGTGTAGCTGCTTAGATTAATCAGCTTATATATGTCAGGATCTGCATATCCAGACATGATTCTTCAGTTCATTTTAAGTAACTTTCACAAAGGTAGGCAAATAGTTGGTCTCTGCAAGTTCTAAGTGGTGTTGGTATTAAAGAGTCCTTTTTTAAAGGAAAAATAATTTTACATTAAAGTTTTTTGATCACAATACTGTATATTAAATTAGATTTAAAATGAATAAACTTCTGCCCATTCCAAAGAAACACAAGATCATTTTTACAGAGAGAAAATACAGCTGCATTCAGATGCCTGATATGGATTGTTGCAGCGCTTTTGTATCCCCTCTATAAGCAAGAAATGTTTTACATAAACTAATATTAATATAATCTTCTCTGTGAATTTTCACGTGAATGTTGATGAATATTGGTGTCAATTTAAACATTCCTCTGCAATGTTTATAGCCAGAGCACAGCACCAGTGAGCAAATTACTGCAAAATCTGGAAGATGAATCTGATTGTAAATAAAAGTAAATTTTCAAAGTCTAGGGCATAGAGCAGAAGCTCAAGTCTGGAATCCTGCCCAGCACCAGCTTTTCCTGGCAGATATGGAGGTGGATCAACTAACGTATACTCTGTAATCAAAGGAAGCCACTACATATACCTCCCACTCTGACACAGGCTGCTAAGCATGATTCCCTGATCAAGAGAATGGTGCTGTGGTCTTGTCTACATTGCTGCGGGACAAAGCGATCCATCAATTCTTTTGTCTTCTTTCCTATTGCTTCCTTTAAGCTTGGCTGTAGGGCTGAGACAAGTTATCCAAAGTGAGTAGAGCATGAGATGGAAACCAGCAGCATAAATAATAAGAAATAAATTAGGGGTTTTTTTGCCATTCTTTCTGTTAAGTTTTAGTAGAAATGCAGGAAATGAATTTGTTTAATAGAAGATCTTAACTAACACAATCCCTTTAGAAGTCAAATTATGGATGGCTTTTACTATTGAAACTAAAATGACCCAGTTTCCTTGCAGCCCATTTTTTAGAAAATGAGGGTATGGAAGTTTAAACAAGGATTTTTGGCACTGCTTACAGAAACTCAGCCTTGGAGAATGAAGTCCTCTGTGCATAGACATGCACAGACCGTATGTCTGAAATCCCCATGTTATCTATCAATGTACCCGCAGCTTGAATTAGGATGAACTTATCTAGGGATAATAAGACATGATTTCAGTATCCCATGTCCATTCATTTCTGGCCTCTTGAGGCTTTCAGCCAGGTTGACACTCAGTTGTGGCAGGCCCTAGACAAAACCCAGCTATTTAGATCCTCATCTGGTGGAAGCTCATTTTAAACAAGTGTATAGTCCCAGTGAGACTTCTCACTTGCTTGAAGTTTTACTCTGCCTAAGTGTCCTGCTGGGTGAGGGCCCAAATTCACATACTCTTTTGAGCAGTCCCTAGGTAGTAAAACTTCTAATTGCCATCTTTCTGAAGCAGATTTATAAGTGGCACTCCAGCCACCATCTTGTTTCTGCCTTTTTCTCAGTCTGTCTTTTTCTGCCTCTATTGCTGTCATGTTACATAACAAAAACATTCCCCTCAAAAGATGGTCATTATGTCATGACCAGTTCCTTTAGCCACTCAACACACGGTGTAACTTTTAAAGCTGACCCACTTCTGCGCCCTTTTTGATGTTTATAGAGGCCTAAAGCTGTTTGGGGCACATGCATGCATAAATACATACACACATTATTTAGTGTTATTTTGATAGGTTTTTTTCCCCTAGCACTTCAGAAATACCAGAAATGCAAAGTCCGACATTCCCTGTTTTTGCTGGAGGACTTTTTGAGATGGTCACAGAGGTGTTATTGAGATCTTATCAGAATAGGGCATCGAATCTTTAACAAAACTTCCTTTTTGACAAGGGTTCAGTAGGCTTTGGAGTTTCATAAGTGTCAACACGTAAAAAGTGCAACACTCAAAACCCTTTACTTTTTCAGCTTCTCAGCTTTCACTCTCTTTTCCTTAGTGATATAAAATGACTGTGAATTCTCCCGTTTCCATAGCATCTTTCTAGTGAAATGAGACCTGAATTTCAAATGTTAAAAGCAAGTGTGTGGGGCATAGGGAGTAGGGTTTGAATTTTTTTATTTGTTTGTTTTTAGCAAAAGCATTTTAAGGAAAAAAGAATGCAGCTCTTTTTTTTTTAAACTTGCACACGAAGACCAGGCATTTATTTAAGTGTGCATACAACTGTAGCTAATCAGAGATAACAGATCTAAAGTGGTATTCAAGAAAAAATTGTCAAGTCATCTGTCCAACAGAATTTGAAATAAACAAAACAAAAGTAAAACGGGCAAACTTGACAGACTTTTAAGAGAGTAAGTCTACCCATAGAAACAATAAGCCTTTATAGTTCAGCAGATTGAATTTGTTATTTAATGGTTCAGATTATTATGTTTGTTGCTTTATTTAGATGAATAGTTTGGCTCTCGTTGCCTTCATTCTCTTTGCACAGAAGACTTGGCACATAGCATGCCTTCCATGATACCATTTAAATAGGGAAGACCTGCTAGAGGACATCCACCTAAGGTGGACTGGCAGACAATAGAACATCCTCTTCACTGAAAGCAGTTAGTCAGGAAAGCATCAGTCCTGCTTCTCTGTAGTTAGCTGAATGCAGATGAGAGCCATAATTAACTCTAATGAGTGAACAGGGATCTATTGTTTTCTTAGAGATAAGACATGGGCTTCCTTTGTTGGCACTTTCAACTAACTAATTCAGTCTTAGCTTGTTAAACTTGTTGTTATATTATTTGTCAGGGTTTTTTTGTTTTGTATTTTTAAGTGAATTCTTTTCCAAAATCTCTAAGGCACATGGACTTTTTTGTGTTGCAGATTGTCTGAACTGTTTGTCATTTGGGCCATAGAAGTCTGGAGGTCCTTTACTCCCATCACGTGTTCTGCATCCAACAGTGCTTTTTCTGTTCAGTGCTTGCCCTCCTCCCCAAAGCTGAAATAAATCAAAGTTGGTTGAGACTCAGTCGCAATAAATCAAGACCTGTCCAAAGCTGGAGCCTGCCCAGTCAAAATGTCATAGCTTGGCTTTCACTGAGGATTAATTAAAGGCCTGATATAAAGCCCAGATGTGCTTCAGGAGAGTAGCAAAATGCCTGGTGGTGGCTATACTAAAAACCAAGTCTCCCCATGAATCTGCCCACCCAAGAACATGGAGGAGGATCAGGCTGAAAGGGAGGAAGAAAAAGGAGCAGATTGAATCAGGCATGTTCTTAAGATTATTATGCAGTAAAATGCAAGATTTTTGGTTTAAAAAAAAAAACAAAAAAAACCCAACAAGGCAAGCTCTATGTTATAGCGCCTCTGGAAAAAACAATAAAAGTGTGTGTGTGTGTGTGTGTGTGTGTGTGTAATTCTAGCAGCAGCAGTGAACATAATTGTTAAAATGTTCTACATTAATCAAGGGGTGAGAGAAAACTAACACAGTGAATGAACTTTTGCACTTTTATGCTTAAAAAAAGCATGCCCAGTGACTGAGTTTGCTCTATGCCTGTTTTGCATTAAATTCCTGAAAGACATAGTGACTAAAATAATTTAGCTGAAGATTCCTGAAACTCTGATAGGGGGGATATGAAAAAATATTTGAGTTAAAGGCTGACATTTTTCAGTGCAATCCTCCCAGAATTCCAGCATCAGCTCCAGACAAGTGACTATTTTACTGAATAGCGCGCCTGAAAAAGACACCTTTTTAAGTTCTTTTTCTTTAAATGAAATGCATTATGATTGACGCATGGTACATGGCAGGGTTCATTTTATTTCTTGGTATAGGGACCTGATGGGCTCCTGAGATAAAGTACATATGAGTATAATAAAAGAAAATCAGATTTGCAAACTGAACTATTTGTGCGAGCCACTTGCATGAATATGATTATGCTGAAAGCAGAGAGAGGTGGTTTAGCCATGTTAGTCTGAAGTCAGTCAAAAGGCAGGATAGATATGTACCTTTACAGATTAACTAAATAAGATATATAGAGAGAACACAAGCTTTCATGAACCAAAATTCACTTCATCAGCATCTGCTCAGACTTTGGTTGAACTTTTGTTCATCAGATGCTGGCAAAGTGAACTTAAGTTCATGAAACTTGAGTGCTCACTCTTTATTATGTATCTTAGTTAGTCTATAAAGGTGCATGTCTACCTTGCCTTATGCAGAAAGCTCCATAATGGTAATGCTTGGAATGTTACATTCCTAAATGATCAATGTACATTTTATCTGCTTGGGTAAAATGTGATATAAAACAGAAATTACATACTGAACAAAACTAAGCAGTTACTGTGGCATGATACAAGACCCTGCACAATATAGTCCTGGTCTTTTGAAGTTGGGATAGTGATGATGTGCTGTTTGCTCCCCACCTTTTTCTGTGAGGTTTCCAAACTGTGATAGTACTAGATGTTCACAGGTGTGGAAGGTTTTTTTAGTGACCTAATGCTTAGTTACCAGCAGTTCTATGTTCCCATTTAAGAAGTGCCCAGCTTTCTCACAGCCCTGGCTAATTGAACACTGTCTCTCAGACATTAGAGCTTAAACCCACATCTTCAAAATATAAGACTCAAAGATACTGCAGTTCTTTGTTCAGAGCAGAACAAAACAACTTTTTAAAATATGTGAATAATTCAGTGGCAGACCTCTCAGTCCCGTGCTTGTGTCTGGACCCTGTATCAGGTATATGGTAAATGTGTGTCCTTGCACCATTTTGGTAAACCCAGATGTTCCTGATCCTTAACATTATGTATTTGTACCACAGCTACAGAAAAATTGGCCAGCATGGTGAGGGTTGGCTCTGATGCATGCATCCTGTGAACCAGGAGTCCTACATTGCCACGTCAGGATTCCATGGGCAGACCTGGGCTTGTGCAGCTCTGCTGTAGCCTTAGAAAAGAGTGTTTTACATCATCTTGGGTAGTATGAGATGCTGCTTCTATTGAATCTCCCATCTGTGCCTCACTTCAGCCACCATCTTGTTTCAGCCTTTGTCTTAGTCTTGTGTTCCTTCTGTCTTTTTCTGCCTTTATTGCTGTTAAATTGCATTATGAAAAAGTTTGCCTCGTCACCTAATTACCCCTTACACCTCACTCCTTTTCATAACATTTTTCCTTTCTCCTCCTCCTCCCCAGTAATCTCTCCATGTGCTCCCTGGGGACCCTGGCTGCGCATTTAGCATGTATTTGCCCTGTCTCTCTCTCTGATGGTTAACCCTTCAGGGCTAGAAGGATGGTTACCATGCGTTAGCTAAGCGACGCATACTGTTACTACTGTTGTTGTTATTACTACTAACAGGTGTTAGGGGAGGAAAGAGTTACTAAGTGCAGGTGAGGATATTACTGATACTTCTTTCTGACACAGGAACAAGCACTGAGGAAGGTTTCCACCTCATTGCTTATGTGTATTGGTAGAGAAAGAGACTTCCCCATGAAGCACCTGTGCAGCAAAGGGAAGGAACTAATTAGATCCAAAGTGTATTTGTTCTAGCAGACAAGGTTCTTTAGGTAAATCTGATATCTTTTATTAGACCAGCTCAAATAGTTGGAAAGTTTCTTCTTAGCAAGCTTTCGGGTTTAAAAACCCTTCGTCAGGCCAAGAAATGCTCAGCCTGATAAAGATGCTTCCTCAGCCTGATGAAGGGTTTTTAAACCTGAAAGCTTGCTAAGAAGAATTTTTCCAACTATTTGAGTTGGTCTACTAAAAGATATTGGATTTACCCAAAGAACCTTGTGTTCCTATATCCTTAGACCAACACAGCTAAAACCTACACCCCTGTATTTGTTTTAGAAAAACTTCAGTGCAAAAAAGGGGAGATGAAAAAACTTTGCAGCTATTGCTTATATCAAATGATGGATCTACTTTTAAGGAGCACCCAATTAGACCATTATTGTAGTCCTGAAAAATGGGTAATGAAGGCATGCTTTCTGTCTAAGAATGCAGCACTGTTTTGCCTCCACCTCCTGTGTTTAGGTGTTACCATATACATGCAGTTTGGGGCAGCATAATTTCTGGAGGAAAGTCTAGAAAACAGAAGACTGTAGCAGAGAGTCTGGATTTACTGTCTGAGCAGCAACTGGTTGGTGTCACATGTAACATATATTATATATATGATACTTCAGAGTTCTATAACTTGCAGAAACATGCAAGTTCTTACCACTGTGGTGAAGGCCTCTCTTACTACCATATCATTTTCAATTAATAACTTGCCCATAAAATTTCACTGTGGGTCTAAAGTTAGTAAAAGCCATTTTTACAATTTTTGTTTTTTAATAACCTTGCACAAAGATCAGTCTTGAAGTCAGGCTTGTGAAGTACTGAGGAGGTTTTGTGCTAAAATTAAAGCCTTGCTGTAGTTTTGAGAGCCTCTGCAGGTTGTTAGCTGCAAATGTGAACCAAGTTTGTGTGTGTGTGTGTGTGTGTGTCTGCGTACACATGTGTGTAGAAAAAAAAAGATGTAAAACAGTTAAGTGGTTAGAATTTGACAATTAGCTACTGTACATGCTCAGGAGCCTTTTTCCCCCACATAATGTTTTCTTTTTCTCCTGGGTGGTCCATAGCATCCCTGTTGGTTTTCCCAAGAACCCCCTTCCCCTTTTTCTCAGTCTTTACTCTCTCTGTGTTGGGGCCCTCCCTTCACAGCCACTATCCTTCCTGTCAAAGAAGGCTGACTAAGACTCCTCTGGGAGCCAGGCAGTGATGCACTTTGTTTTATACGAAAGAACCAAGTAGAGATGAGTTATACCAGAGATTAGACCTGAGGAAAATATTTGTGTGGGGAAACAATGCTGAATCCCAAACTGTCAAAGTTGTGCATAGTGTAAGAGTACATGCAATATGCCCTGCCTGTTGTGGCACACAAGCATCTATGCTCCCCCTTCCCCTTTGATTGTCAACCTGCCCTATAGACAAGACACTGTCCAGCTAAGTTGTGTCATTCTGTATCTTCCTCCTATGTGGATGGTTGTGGGAAGGGTTACAGTGGGTGCATCTACACAAAATGTGTACTGCGGTTGCCTAATTAGCTCTGCAGTTAAGCCTCAGTGTTTAATCATTTGCAGACATATTAGGCCACAGTAAACTAATAAACGCCACTGTAGGTTAATACTTGTAAACACAAGTACTATCCTATGGCGGCGTTATTTAGTGTGCCATTATTTAGTGTGCCGCAAGGCTTGTGTAGATGCTGACGGGGCTGCTTGGGGCACAAGGGATTGCTTCAGTGTGGAGGATGCCTGCTGGCTAGCCCCATGCTGGAGCACCCTTGTGCCTCAGCCAGCCCCTATGCAGCATGTTAAGTAGGGTTGGAGCAGCCCCAGGCTATTAGGTGCCGCGTTTAGATGTGCACCTGGGAGCAATAAACTCCAGCGTGAACTGTGTTTGGAGTTTATTCAGTCACATTAATAGCAAGTGTAGATGCACCCACTGATAGGTACTGCTGTGCTGAAACTCAGTGATCTTTGTTCCTAGTAGATTTGGAAACATTTTCTTGTATTCTTCATCAGGGGCTTCCAATTCCACTAAATATTTCCTTTAGCAAGGTACCCTATTCAGAGCAGTAGAATTATGCTCTTTCACACCAGCTGAGGAAATGCCCCAGTATGCAAATACAAAGGTGTTACATGGTAGATGAGCTTCCTGTGATAACACTTGGGGATTGCATGAATCTTCTTTTGAAGAGCATGGGTCTGTGAGAGAGAGTGAAAGCAAGCAGCCAGGAAAGTGTATATGCAGGACAATAGATTTATCTTGATGGTGAATCATTACAATTAGTAGGAGCTGTGACTTACGCCTTGCCTGCACTGGAAAGTTGCACTGTTTCAGCCATGCTTCATATAATCAAATCAGGGCCAGTCCTCCCTTGTCCCTCCTCCTTGCATCTCAAGCAGGGCCAAGGAGGTGATCCTCCCCCTCTATGCAACACTGGTCAGGCCGCAGCTGGAGTAGTGTGTCCAGTTCTGGGCACCGCACTTCAGGAGGGATGTGGACAGCACTGAGAGTGTCCAGAGAAGGGCCACTCGCATGATCTGGGGTCAGCAGGGCAGACCCTACGAAGAGAGGCTACGGGACCTTAACTTCTTCGTCCTTCGCAAAAGAAGGCTGAGGAGGTACCTGGTGGCCATCTGTAAACTCACCAGGGATGACCAGCAGGGTTTGGGAGAGACCCTGTTTCCCCTAGCACCCCCCCGGGGTAACAAGGAATAACGGCCACAAATTGTTAGAGAGTAGGTTTAGACTAGACATCCAAAGACACTACTTCACAGTCAGGGCAGCTAGGATCTGGAACCAACTTCCAAGGGAAGTGTTGATGGCTCCTACCCTGGGGGCCTTTAAGAGGAGGCTTGACGTCTACCTGGCTGGGGTCATTTGAGCCCAGGTTTCTCTCCTGCCCAGGGCAGGGGGTCAGACTTGATGATCTACAAGGTCCCTTCCAACCTACTTCTATGAATCTATGAATCTATGTAGAAGCAGCTTTAGCAGTATTCAGGTGTTTTGTACCAGTACAGGTGTTTCTGTTCAGAGAGGAAGAATACCTAAGCGAGGCCAGGCTTTAAGGAAGGCACATTACAGATGGCAGGCTATAGGCATATAAAATGTCCAGATTACCCAGGAATCTTTAGCACAACTGGAAACATCCTCCTCAGTCTTAATACAGTGTCTTGACCACATATTGTCCACCAAAAAGTATATACTTACAGTTCTCATTGATTTGATGCATTTGCCATGGTGGCCCTTTTCCCTCAGTTTAATAATAGAATGAGTATCATAATACCTGTCTGCAGTTCAGTGATTTTGGAGAGCCTAGAAAACTCCTGTGGTGTGGGACTTGCTCATTACCTTAACTATTCTGCACTTTGAACACCTTAAAACTTAAGGCTGACTATACATGTGATCAGAGGTGGATGGGAGGGGCCGTTTTAATTACAGCAGTTCCTGGACAGCCATTCTAATTAAAACTGCTCACCGTCACATGTAGTAAGCACATTTCAGAATGGCTGTGGGGGCACTTTAACTAAAACTCACCATTTTGAAATTAAGGGGGGCTTAATACATGTGACAGTGAGGTGACACAAGTGTTCTAATTTGAATGCGGAGCAGACTTGATTAATCAATTAACCAAGCTGACTCTAATTAGAAAGTGAATGAACACGTCTGTAGGCAGCCTAAATTCCTATATTTGTTAGCATTCTTAAGAGTGTTATTTACTTCTGTGTTCTTTGCGTCAAAACGTTTCCAGTGCACCAAAGTATCTCAGTGGGAGAGGGATATGCTTTGTTAATTCTTTTTTTAAAAAAGCTTAAAGAAATTGGCCATAAAACTGGAAGTTGCTGGAAATGGTATTTACCAGAGTTTGCTTGCCATAGAAGAGGATGATATTGGCGTAGCTTACAGAATATTCATAACTTTGGTAATTAAGGAATTAATGCCTTTGAAATAATTTTAGTGTATTGTGATCAAACAATCACTTAGCCTGTGATACTTCTGAACTTTTCACATGTAAGATTTTACACTGTACTTGCTTAATATGATTATAAAATAATCCTCAGTCCAGTTTCCTGGAATCATACAAGCAGTCTTTTCTTCTCCACATGTGTTCCTGGTTTACAGCCTGACTTGGAAGGAAGCTATGTTTGTGAACCTTTGTTTCTCTGCACAGCAAAGTCCAATGCCAACGTATTTCTTCTTTTTTTTTTTTTTTTTATGTTTGTGCTCTGTGTCAGTCCCATGTACATTTTGCTGAAATCTCCTCTCAGAATTTGACATAACTGGATGCAGTTTGGTACAAATACTCATTTCCTCAATATAAAAATTATAATAATGCATGGTGTTTTCATAGTTTTGCTTTTAATCTCTATATGCAAGGTAGAAAATGTTGTCTTGTTTTCATTCTCCAGATACTTATCTTTTGTTGGAGTTTGGTCAAAACCAAAACCCTGTGTCTGACCACCTCTGTTTCTGAACCAGTTCAGATCTGGACTGAATCTTTATAGTTGACCCATCTCTCTAATGGGACCAAAACCAGCTGTGGGAGTCTTACTGCACCATAATCTTCAGATCTTTGCCTGTCTATTAAACCTTTAAAACTGCTTTATACTGGGAATAATACACTTTTTAACTTAAATATATGTAAGGTTTTAAGTTTTGCAAAGTATTGGTTTGATACAATTGCAAGGATTCTGCTAATATTTTCATGTGATGGATATATTTGAAAAAGCAAAGTAGGCGGAAAATGTTGGATGTTCTGTTGCTACTGTTTACCCTTGCCTTTAAAAATGTGCATGGTTCCATACACATACTCTAAATGATCCTTCATATATCATCACTTACTACAGTACTTCATTTATGTAGGTGTTGTTTTTTGTGTGCGCGCAAAAGGTCAACTATTCAAAATTTAACATCTGAACGCTTGGATTTTTAAGCAACTTGACACTCCTTTGAAATTGGCATTATTTAATGATCTAATTCGTCGTTGAGGTAAAGTAACCCATTCCAATTGTAGACCTAGTTTTCTAACACCTTTCAATTGATTGCGTATACTCATAAGATCAGGATGTTATCATATAGATGAGATGATCTAAGCATTGCACCTGAGAACCCCAGCATGATTGTCTTGTAGGAACTACAGTGTGTTAAGTGGTTAAGATTGCTACAAGCAAAGTATAGAATTCAGTCAGTAAATTTATATTAGTTCTATGTACCATGTTACAAAAAATGAAAGTTTGAAGTTTGCCCTTGGCATTGTTTAACCTCATTCTTTACAAATCCCTTAAAATGCACACTAGGCTTTGAACATTTTTAGGGCCAAAGAGTGTCAATATAGAACTACAAATACAGTGTTTTAAATTTGTTCTCTTAACTTCTGAGATCTGGATGGGTAGTTAGTTGTCCTTGTAATAATGTTCTTGTGACTTGAGGTATGAGGATGGTAAGTTGAAGGAACAAAGGGAAATGTGCTCATACATTTTATTTGTTAGTGATTTTTTTAATAGAAGCTGAAACCTTTTTATTATATTAAATACATTAAGTAATATATCATGGGAAAAGAATGAACATGTATGGATTAGAAAAATATGTAAGTAGATATGTTAACTTTGTATAAATATAGTAGCCTCGGTCAAAATGAGTGTTAAGAAATTTTACACAGTGCTGCTTGTTCATGTCATTAGGGTGTTTCAGTATTTCCATTGCAAGAGTATAATTTCATGGGTAAAAAAAAAAAAAAAATGCCCAGGGCTTCAGCATGGTGTACAAGGTCTGAACTCAGGAGTGATTTTTTTTCTTTAATGCTAAATTTTAGTTGATTTATTGTATAGAGTTTGTAAACCACTCTGAGATTTTTCAGGACAAAAGGCACTGTGTATGTGAATTATCATCATGGTTGTTTATTGTTAAACTCTGGGAGTAACACACACACACACACACACACACACACACACACACACACACACACACACACCCATCTTGTCTCTGATATGGTTCAAAAACAACATCTTTAAATTTTAACGTTAAAAATTAAATTCCAAAAAAGAAAACTCACAAGAATTTGCAGGACTCAGCCCATATGGGGCATTACCATTTTAACCTAGAAAAATGTATAATGTATGTTCATGACTTCTGGGTTGTGTACGAGCTGTGCTCAGTGCAGTTCAGTGAGAGGAGGGAGCAAAAATAGCTGGTTTCTAACATTCGGTAGGAATTGCCCCTCATCCTCAGAGGTGCTTCATCCTAAACTGTTGCCTGTGGGCACTTGTACATGTGATGGAGGGTTAGTCTTCTATGTCCCCTAAATTGAAATGGTGGGTTTTGAATTGAAACCCACTGTTTCAATTTAGGGATTTTATTTTTCCGTCATGTTACAGTGAGGGGCCCGATCCTTTATTTTTCATTTTGGTGGTGCCTGCGCACAGACTGGGGGTGATCTGCTGGTGGGGTGAGCGGCTCCTGATCTGTGTGGGGCCCCGGTCCTTCCCTCTTTAGTGGTGGTGCCCCTTAGGGAAGAGTTGGATTGAGCTGGGTGCTGCCTCTGAGCTGGGGCAGCACCCACCCTGCTAGCAGCCCACCTAGCTGGCCCCAGGGGACACCGCCACTGTGGAGGAAGGACTGGGATCCCTTGCAGCTCAGAGGCCACTTGGCCCGCTGGCAGCTCACCCCCTGGCCGTAGGAGATGTTGGCAGGCTGTGCTGGGCGGGGTGGGGTGGGGGAGAAAGAAAAAAGGATTGGGCCTTCTTCACTTCTGCCTTTAGCAGACATCTGCTGAAGGCAGAAGCAGCAAGGGGCCTGATCCTTTTTTTCTGTGGAGCTGCCTGCCTCTCCCATAGCTGGGGGACAAGTTGATTGGTAGATGCAACACATCATTGCAAACTAAACTACATCAGGATGTAGTTTACTTTGCAATGATGCAAACTCATCTAAACCCCCCAAAACTAGTGCACGTATAATATGTGACACCATTAAACCACACAAAATGACATTTTTGTCACGTGTACATCGTGACATCGTCACATGTAGAAGCACCCTGTGATGCTGTTGGGTCACTTTACTCTCTGTAGCATGGTGGGATACAAAGATGCTCTGCACATCCACCTTTTTTCCTTGAGTGTTCTCCCTTTTCCAGAAGCCATGGTGATGGCACACCCACTTCTCTGATTGTCTGCTTTTGTGATTATTGCTACACTTCTAAGACTATTAAAATTAATAAGAAAATGCTATGTCCTTCGGCTTTAACCATCCCTCATTAGAACTTTACTTTATGTGTTTATTATATATAAATCACTTTGTTTAATTAGATACTGATTCTTTTTCAGTTAATGCAAATATTTACAGCTAAAAAATCCTTAACTTAAACATTTTAGGATATGATTTTTAGCTTCAGCCTTCCTTTGTACACATAAACATGCACATATGCACACATACCTGTGCCTGCAGTTGCCAGGATGAAAAATCAGAGTGCATATAGAAGTAATAAACTTGCATGCAACTGCTGGATATCCCCCCTCTCCTAATTAGTCTTGAAGGGAAAAGTTCTCGTGCCTGCCTTTGAATTCTTAATATATAAAATGTGGATGCTTACAAATGGAAACTCAGTAAAGATGTAGTTGAAACTTTGCACCTTAATATAAATCAAGGATGAGTGGGGGCAATTATATTGTTTGATCTGGATTTATCTATTTTATTCCTGCTATTTTAAATTCTTTTTTTGATTCCTCACCTTCCAATGATGTTGCCAGAGTAGCCAAGCAGTGGAGTGCAGAAGCTGTACTAATGCAGGATCAAATTCCTACATGCAACGTGCCAGCTAAACAAGTGTGTTCCTGGATAAGAAGTAATGTGTTGCATTTTTTTTGGAAGAGATCCTAGTTAGGACCTGATTCAGTTCAGTAGGAGTTATAAGTACATTACTCCACTGAAAATCCATGCCTTAAGGGATGGGTTTTAATTTCCCTGTTTCTCTGTCTGCCTTGGTAACTCAGAAAGGAACACCTAGATACTGAATATGTTCCAGCAACAGTGTTTTATAAAAGATTGTATCATCAGATTGGCATATAAAGAACACTGTGTCAGCCAGTACAGAGTATATGACTCTATTGTCATTGCCTTTGCAGGAAGTGACTCTCCCAGAGCCAGAGCCGGGGTTGGGAGGAATGATAAATAATGCCAAGTATCAGAGTGCTGGAAAATCTGATTTCTCCCATCACCAAGTTCCTAATATTATGAGTCACAGTTGTAGGCAGGGGTGGAGAGGAAGGCAGGCACTGCTTGGCAAAAGAGAGGAAGGACAGGCAAAGTGGTCACCCTACTTTATAAAGCTCCCACAAACAGTCAGACTTCGGGGGAGGGAATTGGCACAAAGTGCCAGCATTTCTGGCATTTTGGCTCAACAAATGTGTTTCAGAAACCTTTAATGCCTGGACAGATGTGTAATATAAAAGTTTATTTTTAAGATGCCCCAGGCACAAATGCAGTGCTAAAGATAAGAAGTTGATAATACTAGGGAAATATTTTGTCCCTATAAGTCCCAATTCATTTCTGCATTCAGTTGAGGGTTACCATATTTCCAGTTTCAAAAAAGAGGACATATGTCAAGGAGGAGCAGGTAATATGATGCGCGCGGGGGGCAGTGATATGCCTGTGCCCTGCCCCTGCCCCTCACTCCCAAGCCACAGTCTGCCCTGCCCTGCCCTGCTGCTGCCCCTCATTCCCGACCCACAGTACCCAGCCTCGCAAGACCATGTTGGTGCCCCTCACTCCCAGCTGCTGCACCCTTGCAAGTACAGGCACCGGCCCCAGTGCCACCAGCCCAGCCACACAGCTCCCTGTTACCCCCGAAAGGCCCTCCTGTCCCCTTGCTCTGCTAGTAGGGCAGGCACCTCCCCCACCCTGCTGCAGCCCCAGTGTCTAGACAGCTTCCCCTAGTGCCAGCAGGTATTCACTCCCTCCACACACCCCTGCCACACACACGTGCACACCCTCCTCACCCCTGGACAGTCCCCAAGCCCCCGCCCTCCAATCCCCGCCCCCACATAGACTTACCTGTCTTTGGCTCCCAGCTCTGCTCCCACTACCCTTCCTAACTGCATGCCGGCCATATGTGTTTGCATAAGCAGAGCACATAATGCCCCTTCCTCCAATCGCCCTTGCCTCGCTCCCCCCAGCAGCTCCTTGCTAGGGCAAGCCAAGAAGTGTTGGGAAAATCTTTGATTCTGAGCAGAGGAAAATCTCAGACATTTGTTGATATTTTAAAAAAGCACCCAAACAGAGATGGGAGGAGCCAAAAAGAGGACATGTCCAGGAAAACCTGGATGTATAGTAACCCTAATTTAACTGCTGCCTTTATAGTTGCTGTTAATTCATTTGAGGCTTTGCTTGTAGTCAGGTAGGAGCACTGGTCCAATCTGCTGCAAATTTTCCATGAGATCCTGGGTGAATGAGTTAACCTCTGTCCTCCTTAATTTCCTCATCTGTAAAATGAAGAGAATATGGCACGTCACAGGGATGGTGTGAAGCTAAATTCATTAAGAATCACAAATCAGCTCAATGAGATCAGTAGAAAGCATTATTGTAGACAGAATTCTAGTATCATATAAGAGGAAACAGAAGCATTTGCATGTATCATAGGTATGAAACTAGATCACGTATTCATTACAAGAAGAAGAGAGAATTTCTTACAATCAGGGGCCTCTGAGGTAGATAACAATGAACTGACTCCAATGCTTCAGGAACATGAGGTTTAACTATTTAACTGAACTATGGAAAAAAAATACACTTGGGCTCCCATTTCACAGTCAACCATTTAAAGATCCCCCATGTAGCCATACAGCATTTCTTTCATTGGAACAGTCCTAAAATCAGATTAGGGCATGTGTGAGGGAAATATTATTGTAATGAATTATGGTATTAGAGTTTATAAAGTTAATCAATAATGTTCCCAAAAACAGGGTAGTCCATGATTTCTTTTGATTTCAATGGCAAGGGTTTTGGCAGCAAGGATAAAAAGGCATGTTTATTTTTTCTCTAGGTATCTGCTGATTAGTTAATTAAATATTTTCATCAGTCAGTGTGACCTCTGTATTTGGGCTGCATATTGGTTTACACTGGATTTCCCAGAACAGTCACTTTGTCCAAAGATGACTTCAGTTAACAGAAACAGAATTTGTCTTATCCACTTGGTTTCTTATCAAGGTTGGTAGCCTACATCCTCTGAAACTTGTACCTTTGGCAGGCTGAACTGGCCCTGCTAGCTCAAAGGCTCCTGCTTTGTTAAAAGGTTCACAGCGGGTCAGGTATTTTTCAGTATATTTTTAAAGGCTTGGTTCAGCTAATTTAATTTCTGTTCATTAATTCCTCCCCCCACGCCCACTTCAAAATAAACAGCCCTTCACACGAATCCAATTTAGCTTCAATATACCTTATTCACACTGCCTTTTATTGCAAGCCACAGTTCAGCCAGCTGTAAGATTGCCCAGCTGCCTCAGGTTTCCCAATTTAGCACTGGAAATGATTTCAGCATGGCTAAAACTTTTCACTGGCCAATTTGGAAACAGGATTTGATTTGTGAAAATGTCACAAAATGGCCACTGGGAAGAAAAAAAAGCAACCCAAACAAACAAAGAAGGCGGGAGTTGGGGAGAGCTGGGTTCTTTTCTGACTAGGGTGAGGGGATGCGGATGGGTTATACAGCAGGAGGAGCTGAGGAATTAATTCTTAGCCTTGCACTTTTGCCACCCTCTGAGGGACTTCTCTTCTTGGCCTGGGCTTAATTGCAGCACTGATATAAACAAGGGGTTTAATGTGAAACTCTGTACAGGCAGCTGGAGGCCCCCCCCCCCCCCCCCCAAGCCACAGTCTGCCCTGCCCTGCCGTGCTGCTGCCCCTCATTCCCGACCCACAGTACCCAGCCTCGCAAGACCATGTTGGTGCCCCTGACTCCCAGCTGCTGCACCCTTGCAAGTACAGGCACCGGCCCCAGTGCCACCAGCCCAGCCACACAGCTCCCTGTTACCCCCGAAAGGCCCTCCTGTCCCCTTGCTCTGCTAGTAGGGCAGGCACCTCCCCCACCCTGCTGCAGCCCCAGTGTCTAGACAGCTTCCCCTAGTGCCAGCAGGTATTCACTCCCTCCACACACCCCTGCCACACACACGTGCACACCCTCCTCACCCCTGGACAGTCCCCAAGCCCCCGCCCTCCAATCCCCGCCCCCACATAGACTTACCTGTCTTTGGCTCCCAGCTCTGCTCCCACTACCCTTCCTAACTGCATGCCGGCCATATGTGTTTGCATAAGCAGAGCACATAATGCCCCTTCCTCCAATCGCCCTTGCCTCGCTCCCCCCAGCAGCTCCTTGCTAGGGCAAGCCAAGAAGTGTTGGGAAAATCTTTGATTCTGAGCAGAGGAAAATCTCAGACATTTGTTGATATTTTAAAAAAGCACCCAAACAGAGATGGGAGGAGCCAAAAAGAGGACATGTCCAGGAAAACCTGGATGTATAGTAACCCTAATTTAACTGCTGCCTTTATAGTTGCTGTTAATTCATTTGAGGCTTTGCTTGTAGTCAGGTAGGAGCACTGGTCCAATCTGCTGCAAATTTTCCATGAGATCCTGGGTGAATGAGTTAACCTCTGTCCTCCTTAATTTCCTCATCTGTAAAATGAAGAGAATATGGCACGTCACAGGGATGGTGTGAAGCTAAATTCATTAAGAATCACAAATCAGCTCAATGAGATCAGTAGAAAGCATTATTGTAGACAGAATTCTAGTATCATATAAGAGGAAACAGAAGCATTTGCATGTATCATAGGTATGAAACTAGATCACGTATTCATTACAAGAAGAAGAGAGAATTTCTTACAATCAGGGGCCTCTGAGGTAGATAACAATGAACTGACTCCAATGCTTCAGGAACATGAGGTTTAACTATTTAACTGAACTATGGAAAAAAAATACACTTGGGCTCCCATTTCACAGTCAACCATTTAAAGATCCCCCATGTAGCCATACAGCATTTCTTTCATTGGAACAGTCCTAAAATCAGATTAGGGCATGTGTGAGGGAAATATTATTGTAATGAATTATGGTATTAGAGTTTATAAAGTTAATCAATAATGTTCCCAAAAACAGGGTAGTCCATGATTTCTTTTGATTTCAATGGCAAGGGTTTTGGCAGCAAGGATAAAAAGGCATGTTTATTTTTTCTCTAGGTATCTGCTGATTAGTTAATTAAATATTTTCATCAGTCAGTGTGACCTCTGTATTTGGGCTGCATATTGGTTTACACTGGATTTCCCAGAACAGTCACTTTGTCCAAAGATGACTTCAGTTAACAGAAACAGAATTTGTCTTATCCACTTGGTTTCTTATCAAGGTTGGTAGCCTACATCCTCTGAAACTTGTACCTTTGGCAGGCTGAACTGGCCCTGCTAGCTCAAAGGCTCCTGCTTTGTTAAAAGGTTCACAGCGGGTCAGGTATTTTTCAGTATATTTTTAAAGGCTTGGTTCAGCTAATTTAATTTCTGTTCATTAATTCCTCCCCCCACGCCCACTTCAAAATAAACAGCCCTTCACACGAATCCAATTTAGCTTCAATATACCTTATTCACACTGCCTTTTATTGCAAGCCACAGTTCAGCCAGCTGTAAGATTGCCCAGCTGCCTCAGGTTTCCCAATTTAGCACTGGAAATGATTTCAGCATGGCTAAAACTTTTCACTGGCCAATTTGGAAACAGGATTTGATTTGTGAAAATGTCACAAAATGGCCACTGGGAAGAAAAAAAAGCAACCCAAACAAACAAAGAAGGCGGGAGTTGGGGAGAGCTGGGTTCTTTTCTGACTAGGGTGAGGGGATGCGGATGGGTTATACAGCAGGAGGAGCTGAGGAATTAATTCTTAGCCTTGCACTTTTGCCACCCTCTGAGGGACTTCTCTTCTTGGCCTGGGCTTAATTGCAGCACTGATATAAACAAGGGGTTTAATGTGAAACTCTGTACAGGCAGCTGGAGGTGAACTGGCAGTGAAGACCAGGATTGAGTTAAGCACTGAGGCAAAATAGCGTGGTTTTAGCTGGGAGCAATAGTAGGAAGGAAAAAAAAAAGAAGATTTGCAGCTGTGTGGTGAGAATGCATGTCCAATCAATGAAGCCTAAGGCATCAAATGTTCATATTTACGTGGCCAAGGGTAAAAAATAGTAACACTTCCATCTCTTAAACACCATTGAATTTGAAGCTGCTTCAGTTTATACCGAGCATCTAGCTGTGAGATCTGAGTTGCATTTTACAGTGTCCATGTGTGCGTAGCTCAACAAAGGGTTGATTAAGTATGGATTTATTGTTGCACTTTTATAGAAAACCTTAGCGTGGCTTGAAGTTTATAGAGACAGACATGTTAATGAAACCTGTTGACAAACCTAGAATTCCAAAATAGGCAACAGTCAGAAAGTCTGAACTTAAAGCTAAGAAGAAAAAAGTGGAATTATGTAAATGCATTCTGTGATTTTGCATATAAATTGCAATAACTGTGGAGCAGAGTTCAGGACTTATTCATTCAGTTAATATTTTGCTTTTCCCAGGGCTTATTTTAATATCTACGACTAAGGATTGCTCCTGATTGCGCCCACTCAGGTTCTTTTTTCTTGTATATGTAATTTGGTTATGTAGACTTTTGAAAAGAACATATGTATTGTTATTGATTGTTTCAACTGTTGTAAATTGAAGGTGTGGAGAGATCAACATATTTGTCTGTCTGTCTGTCTAGTTAGAAAGACTGACAGGCAAACAATATTGTGATAGCTGCATTGAAAATATATTTTTACTTTACCAATTGATGAATAATTTATATCAGTGCTGTGTTATGGTTTCCAGTTTTCCCCATAGTCATTTATTTAAACAACCAAAGCCATGTACATAAGGAACTTTCACAAGAATGAAAGTACCAATTCAATAGATCTCGTTATTACTTTATCTGAAAATCAGTTGCAATTCCAGTATTTTTGCATGCAGTATATTATCACACAGATGTCACAGTTAGTCCTATTCTTCATGTTTAGACATTTCTGGTTAATCTTAAAAGCTTAAAAGGTTTCCAAATAGGCTTCTATTTGTCTAAATTTTCTGAAGGAAATGGAGAAACTAAAAAATTTAATTGACATAATTATCATAGGTGAGTCCCAAAATGTGATTTTGTGCTGAAGAATGGCTTTGTAAAAATGGGATTCTATGGTGATGGCTATTCATTGATTTCCATGTCAAAGTATGTCCACTTTATACAAATTTTAAAGACTGTTCTCATAACTGCCAGTTCATCCGATTCCTCAGAGATCTGAAAATCTAGCTATGTTCTTTTTTTGGCTCAAGCATTAATCAGTAATATAGGTACTGCTGCTGGATTTAAATGATGATTTTACTGCGCTGGTGTGAAGCTCAGTTCCATATATTTGCATTTGCTCTGCAGCAGATAGATAGAAAAAAGAAGAAACAAGAATACATACATGTCAAAAAAATAAGCAATTTTGACTCAGAAAACAGAGTAGGTGTATTAAATAACAACATGCCATTTTTATAGCCACTATTCAGTTTGTAATTGTATGCTAAAAATCCAAAAACCTATCACTGAATGAGTAATCAACAAAGCTTTATTTTTTTTTAAGTATAAGCAGTTTCTGTATGTAAATTTAATCCATTGACCTGAATTTAGACCTGCAAAATGAGATAACAGGTTTTAGCATTTTAAAAAATTATAGTTTTTAATTATACAGATTATCTCATTTGATGATGATTGTTTGTCTTAGCCTTCACTTATTAAGTCATATATCTTTCTGGGTAATAGACTTCAAAAATATGCCAGCATGGAGGGGGAGAGAGAATTAGATTTCTAAGATATACAGTCTACCATTTGTAGACATTGGTAGGAGTGAAATGCAGCTTCTGAAGGAAGAAATTTTCAGATGAGGAGTATTATCTGGTTTCTAAAAGAAGAGCAAAAACCAGAAAATTTTGCTGCCTGACACCAATGATTTAACAGTCTAGTATTTTTATGCTTCTTTACATTATAATCTAGCCACATATCCCCTTTTTCATCTCTGTCTTCCACCCCCACAATCCCCACCTCCACCGTCAAAGATAGCCCAAATTGAAATAAAATGTCATGCCAATAAGGTGGTGGCACATTAAATTACTCATGACCTTGATGCAGCCAACTAATTAAGCAGGTGCCTGGTTTTAAGCAAATGAATAAGCTTTTAAAGTGGATGGTTCTACTTACATGCTTAAAGATAAGCATAGACCTAAATTGTTTGTTGAATCAAGGACTAATAGCCCATTTTTGTCATCGCTATGACTTCAAGACAAAAATGGTAATTTTTCTTTTCTTACGCGTTTTAAATAAGTGTTAAAGCCATGGTCTTTGTCACCCCAGGCATAATTTTAAACACTGGTTTAGGAAGGTCCAGTAGGCATATCAAAACAAAATAGCCTCAACAAGTTGTGGGGTTTGTATTATTTTCTTCCCATTTTGTCATGTGTGTGATTTGGAATGAAAATTGCCATTCTGGGCAGGTTGTCAGATGTGGATGCCTAGGTTTTTGTCCTTGGAATCTCGAAACACTCAAGGTGCAAGATAGTTAGCATAAGTCAAGCACAAGAAGCCTTCAGAATCTTGAATGATAAAGACGCATGGGCAGAAAACACTTAACTTAGCACTTGGCCACTTTTGTTGATATTGTATGTGCCCCTTTTAAAAAAGTTAAACTGTGAGCATTGATTTATTTAAAAATATTTCAAGGTAATCTGCAGTTTTGAGGAGTAACAGGAAGGTTTTGAGGACATGTTTTCAAAAGTGTTGATTTTCCCACAAAGAGGCCAGGTGTTTCAAAGATCTCATCATCTAGGCTCTGTCAGTGGAGACCATCTAGAAGTGGTCACATGCTAAAAACACTCTCTTAGAGCAGCACAATTATGACAGAAAATGAAATAACACATCATGTTTAAATGCAGATATTAAGTTTTGAAATCTAGGAACAACATGGAAGACTCTGGACTGACATCCTGTATAAACTATGCTTGTTGCAATATGCTTTACTTTTAAAACATGAGTTCCCTTCCTTACATAGTTTTGTCACAGCCTTGATTCTCATTGAATGCTCTTTTATTCTCTCTGAATAAAGAATATTAAGAATGGTGCACAACATTTTTCTCTGAAAAGTGCCCACATAGCTTTGATTACTGTACCTCATACTTGCCTGTGAGAGAATTCAGGGTGTGTGCATTTCAAAGTCCTTATGCAGAATATTGTTTACATATTTTAAGGGTGCTTTTGAGCTATAATCTTTGAATGCAGATCTGAATGTTCCCAAAGAGTGTAAGGGCTTTGGGGCCCAATGTTCCAGTTAGATTTCATGCCTAAGTGCCCAGTTCTCTCATTCCCCAAAAGCTAATTCTTCATTATTTTGTTTGTGATGAGTGAATGGAGGAGGTGTGTGTGACAGAAATGCTAGAACTGGCAAACACCTTAGAGGCAAATGGATATTCCTCTATGCCTAAAACTACAAGATATTGGCATTAAAACAGCTCCATACAATCTTGTTTACTTCTCTCTCTCAAACACACACACCCACTCTTTTCTGCTTCAAAAAAAGAAAAGGAAAAAAGGCAAGCCATGTAACGTAATTACACTTATGCCAGAAATGTCATAAATACTGTCTTAGAACCAAAAATAAACTGTAAATGCAGCCTACTAATCTATGTTTAAAATGTACATGATAGTTTGATTTAATTTCCTTTGAATTAAGTAAACCATGTAAGCTTTTTTACAAATAGTTGCTTATGTAGATGAGGCAGATAATGACAAAAAAAGGGTGGGCATAATTGATGAGAATCTGATTAATATGCTTGGTTTTATGCCAAAAGTCACAATAATTCACTGGAGAAAGTGGGATGTGGCACAAATAATCATTTATTTAAAATTAAAGTCTGGTTTAGGCTGCCACAATTAAGTTTACATAGACTATGGAGGTATGCAAACCTAATCTCTCATTACAGTAACCAGACAGTAATACCTTTATATGAGAATTTTTAGTTACTGGCATTGATATCAGCACTAAAATAAATAAGAGAGATTTTGGGGAGTGGTGGCTTTTGATTAAACGCACAATGATTAATTAGACTGAGCCAGATGATAGGGTCCTGGGGTTTTCTGTTAGATCCCAGAAACTTTAGACCTAAATTGAAGATGTCTTCATGTAAATCTTGAGTTCCTGAGAGCATCTGTCTTTCTTGATATTATTTGTGAGCTGTGAGTGAGTGTGCAAATTTCCTTAAAAAAAATTTTTTTTCAATGTCTCTCTCTCAATCTCTGGACTTTCCCACAGTAAAAGTTATTCATGTCTACACCGGCAATTCCTTTCTTTAATGTCATCTGATGGAATTAGCTAAATTATATAAATTAAAGTTGTTACCCTTCACTCACAACTCATGCAAAATCCATGTTGAAGTTGATCATGGTTGGAGTGAGCAAAGTGGCCAGAATGGGACCAGTATCCACAACTCATGTTTCCTTGCAACACAGGCTGAAATAAAAATATGAAACTTTATCATTAATAAAAATTATAAGGGGAGTTCATTTTTCCCAAGTGCTATGACTACCTTACCCTGTATTTTCCTCTGACTAAGGATTTTGGCTGTGTGCATTTCAGTCCAAAAATTCTAAGTTGAATGACTTGCCATAGCGATAACAATAATGCTTCCATTTCCTTCCATCATAGAGGGAGAGAATTAACTTGCAAAGAATTGCATTGTCATTGTAAAAAAAAAAAAAAAAAAAAAAAAAAAAATCATACAATGGTTATTAAAATGCCATTACATGCCAAATACTGACACTCACTGTTGCCTCAGCTTGTCTGTTGTTTTCCCTGAGTTTGGAGTAGGAGTCAGAAACAGCTAGCAAATGATAGCTTTTAATAGCTTCCATTGTAAAAAAAAAAAAAAAAAAAGAGCGAGAGAGAGAGTCAGAATGCATTTACATAACAGTAATTAACATATAAAGCTAACAATAAATACATTTTACTGAAGTGGTTAATGGTTTAGGCGACTTAGTTTTGATACCAAACTTGACACATCCTAATGAAATCTGATTTTTAGAGGGAGGAGATCATTCTGTAAAACAGGCCCCTTTTAAGTTATTTTAAGGTGTGCACCCAAAAAGTGAGGCAAATAGACATGCTAGTTGCATTTGAAAATGCATGGTAAGTTTGCTCGCACATGTGTTTGCACATGTGTGCGTGCGTCCTCTCAGTTTCCAGAGCACCTATCACAGATGCGTGCCTGGTTTTTAAAAGACAGTGGAGTCCCTTTAAAGGCATAGTCTCATTCTCTGACTCCAGGGTTGGATTTGGAACATGTTGGTGGGTTTTCTTCTGTTCTGCTGCTTTGGAAGACTTCATATTGAAGAAATGAATCTGGCAGTGGAATCTGAAGGTGACAAAGATTGGGTTTTCCTGATTTGTGAAAATATGTTGTGTTGTCCGGCTATTGAGAAGGCTGTTCCTCCTGATCTCTGAGGGTCATAGACAAGTTCACATGTATATATCTGACTTGGCAGGTTCTGAAAGGAAAGGTGGTTCATGAGACAATATGGGCTTATTCATTAAGGTCTTTTTAAGCCAGTACCAGAACATAGAAGCAGTAGAAGTAGCTGATAGAGAATTAGATTTTGGAACAGTGATAAAACATGCTGCTCGACTTGGCTTAAGCCATTAGTAGAATATTTCTGGGGGTTGGGGTGGCACTGGCACTGATGCACACAATTGACAACCCAGAGGTCGCAAGTTCAAGGCCATAGCACAAGTGCTTACGGCACAGCCTGTCAGACTCCAAAACACAACATCTGTGAGTTCTGCTAAATACCTTGTGACAAAGACATGAACAAGGAAAGTAAAAAGTATTTCTTCAACTATAGGGATGAATTCCTGCAGAGGGGCACAAACAGCTCTCTGTGGTTAATGGTATCTGAAAGAAATATAAATTAGTGTGTAACTTTTAACAAAACTACATGGGTCTGAAATGGGAAGTAGGAACCAGCTGAAAATTTGGTTTAATTTTTCTGCAGTGGAGGATCAACTCCCCTTTCACTAAGGAGGTAGATTCTGGCATTATGCACTGCTTGTAGTTTCTCACCTTGACTCAGCTAAATTGGATTAAACCAGTCCAGCGTGGAGATAATGTATGAATTGCTGTCATTGTAGCCAGAGATGGAAGATACAATTCATAGCCAGAGGGAAAACTTTGCTTTGGCGGCTGCTGCTCCATGACTAATCAAGGACTGTTGAGTGTTTTGTGTTAAGGCCCTGATTCAGGAAGACTCTTATGCACATGCTTAAATTAATCTTTTTCAAAGCTAGTTTAAGGCCAGGAAACCATAGGCCCAGTAATTTCAGGTTCATTTAAAACTAAATAGATTTTTAGCTTCTATGACTGTGAAGGAAAACTTAAAGATGGGACTTGAACATAATCAGTATCTTCCTGACATTCGGGCATCCTGTTCTTCATTGTCTTCATTGTCTTTGGAGAAAAACTAATTCTGAGAAGTATGAATTTCCCAAGGCACGTCACTGGAGTAGAACTCCACTCTCTCTTGTCATTTGGCCTCCAATACCATACAAGCAAAAGACTTTCTGTAGCATATTAAAGCAGATATATTCTGACTACTTGAAAAAGTACTTCTGGGAATACCTTTGGTGCCCTTTGTCCCTCTGAGGTAGGAAAGATGAATGAGGGCTTCTGCCTCTTCAAGGAAGTAGGGGACTTGTGTTGCAACAGAAGCTACAGGAGCACCTAAAATAAAAACCTTTTATCTAACTTTGATTCTTGTTTAGGAGAGCGTTTGTACACATGCTTAATTTAAAGCATGTGCTTAAAGTTAAGGTGGTGTTTAAGTGCTGTTCTGAAGAAGGAACTTATCATGAATTGAAATCCTGGCATATCAGAGTTCTTGTCTTTTATCTAACGATAGTGACTTAATATGCCTTGTGACCCCTACACCCTGGGATATTAGTATTCAGGATTTTGTTCTATTGCCAGTGGGATTCAGTTATCCAAATTAAGTGAAAACTATACTGAAGCCAGGATAGGAACCAGACATTGCATTGCTGTATGGATTCTGAATAAATGTTTGAAATTCTGTTTTCCTGGCTGGTAAATACCGGGTGCTTTGCTAAAGCAGTATGCTTGGCCTTCCACAACAATCCTGCTGATCAAATGGTTCTGTGAACATCCTGTGATTAGCAAATGAATGAAGTAGCGGGTCAACGCAGCAAAAGCGAAACCCAAAGTGCCCACCACTTCCAGTTTCGCCAAGCCCCCATGGCCTAAGGCAAAGCAGCCTATGCTGCTGAGCCTGCACAGCCCGGGGCAAAGCAGCCTGCGCAGGGCCCACCTCCCCGTCCCCTGGCACCAGATGCGGCAGGAGAGGTGGCAGCCCGAACAGGCAAAGATGCCTATTTGGGCCTCTCAGGTAACCGACATATTAGGTTATCCAGTATCCCCCATGGGTGCTGGATAACAGAGCTTTTGCTGTAGTAGTAAGAACTCACTGGAAAATGCAAGGAGGAAGTAAACAGTAGCAACATTAGTAGAAGAGCTGTAGATTCCTATCCAGATCCAACTTTCAGCAGTTTTGGAGTGTTCTGACATCTCTGTGGTTCTAGTAATAAAGATGGGAGAAAACGGAACTAGACTATCATTGTGTAAGGCTGTTTTCATTTTTCACATTTGTTTAGAGTCTTTTTTCACATCTTTCTAATAATAACCTGCTGTCAACTTCAGAGTTTTCTGGAATCCTGGATGTTTTTTTTCCTAGTCTCCCCTCTCCTTAACTCTGATTGAATACAGGTTCAAATTAAAAGTTTTGGCTCTTTACTATGATGTCCCAGGGACATTAAACTGATATATATGCTAGATAAATGTGTAGTTAGAAGTGTGGGAGGTCTCCAGTTTTCCCAGGATAACTTTTCTTATTGGCTTTACAATAAAAAGCAACAGCACTTGTCTCTGCGTTATCTCCATTATCATTTAATTTTCATCTAGTGAATTCTAATAAATTACAGATCCTTATAATTTTCTCAACAGAGATGCCTAATATGACATTTCAGGGTCAAACAAGTGAGTGATCTCAGACTGTTCTTTTTAAAATGACTGTTGCATCCTATTTTATCCAAAAATATCAAAGCATCTTTTTAACTTCTCAGAGCAGAGGTGCCAGAATGTTTAAGTATTTAATGTTTTATCAAGCAGTTATGTTAATTTTTCATTGGTTTCAACGCGGCTTTCTCAGGCTTTGCAGTTGAATCAGTGTTTTGAAAGTTAACATTTAGTAGGGAGTTTATAGATAAATGATAGAACTTTGTAGCCTGAATAGATAAATTTTGAATAGGTGCCAGTAGGTAAATGACTAACTTCAATTCAAGCAATTTAGTAGCAATCAGCTTTGAGGTCAAGCAACTATGGACAGTATAGCTTAATGTATTACTCTTTTATGAGTAAATCATTGCTGACTTCTGTTCTCAGAATTTATTTATTTTTTATTCCTTTCCCAAAGACTGTTCCTCTCAAGTTCAGTAAGGTACTGCCAGAACTGAAGGGGACTGGGAACATTAAAAAATGGAAGTGACACTAATGTGAACCAATGAATTATTTGCATTCCAGTGCTTAAGTTATCACTTAATAGTTATAGGCTCTGATGGCAAGACTGTGGACTGTGTTATGTTAGACTCAGGAACAAACGCTAATATCTTCAATGTTTTCAGATTCCCAACCATATTTGGTAAATTGTGCTAGTATAGACTCATGAGGGCTGCCAAGAGTCTTGTTGGCAAAAATGTCACTTTGGTGAAGACATGACTTCAACCACTGGCTTTACTTTCAGGCTGTCCTTATTTAAAGTGGTATCATCTCACTTATCAGGTTGCAGATTTTATTTTGGCTGGATTTTTTAAAATTAAATATGTTCATCTGAGTTAGCATAAATTATTCTGTTATATAATAATGCTTTTTTCTATTTGAAGTGCTTTCATCTTTATATATAAGCTTTTTCAGTCGTAAAGAAAAAATCTGCTTTGTAGCAGTTGTGCAAATCCTTCTGACCTCTCTATTTTTGCTAAAAAATTAAAAAGTTCCTGTGCATTGCTGAGTGCTTGCACGACTTCTGAGATCTGTACATCTGGTTCAAGTGGTACAAAATGAATGCTTGCATGCTTAAATTTAGGAAACCAGGGTACGCTCTAGCAAACAACACCAGCAGTCCTCCTTGTCTAGTGTGCTGCCACTGACAGTGTCCAGTACCACATGCCTCAGAAGAAAGGAAAAGAAATCCTAAGTGGGCACTTCGGAAATAGAGTTCTTTTAAAGTAAATTTCTTCCTCCTCCTCCTCTCATTTACAGGTTGATTAATGTCCTGAAGCAGAACGAGTTCTTTCCAAACCTTCGTGGGGTTTTTTAAATCGCGCGTGGGGTTTTTTTAACGTCAGTTGCAAGTTGTAAGGGAAGTAGCCTGTTCTTTATTTACATGGGTACAAATACAAATAATATGCAAAGATATTCATGTACAGATAATTGAAAAAAAATCTAATGTTGTTGTTCTGATAGATCAAAAATAACTAAACTTTCTTTTTTTTAAGGAAAAAAAGAAGTTGCATTTTTTATGGCAAAGCAAAAAAGCCAAAGATAAAACCATTACCGAGACTTGTAAATGTTGACTTCAATCCTGCAATTGTATGTGTCAAGGTGAAATATGGTGTTGTACTGAGCGTTGTTCCTTGTGGGTGTAGGGATTTATTCGTATATGTGCAGCTGCAGGAATGGAGCCCTGTTTAGTCTCTAGCTGAAAAATGGTGCAAAGCATCGAAGGGCCTTTTAATCTGGTACTATGCTCTAATATTTTGGGGAACAAAGGAGCTTTTAACACAACCATTTTAGTTTTTACTGAAAGGATAGGGCACTGCATCAGTATACAAAAGGTTCTAGTGACTCTCAGTAAGGAATCCCTCAAGAATGTCTTGCACTTCATGGGCTGAAAATGACACAGGCTATTGTTGTGTGCCCTTATTGCAGGGGTTTTCAACCTTTTTGGATCAGTGTACCCCCGGCAGCTGGATGGGGAACGGGGGATGGGGTGGGGGGGTAGGGGCATGTGGTGGCAGCTGCTGCATGCGAGCTTCCTCTGCATCCAGCCGGGCAGGCAGTGCCTGCGCAGCAGTGCAGGATGGTATGTGGCAGCACTCCATCCCTGCCCACCCATGCATACCTCCTAGGGCCTTCTCAAGTACCCTTGGGGTACGCATACCCCCAGTTGACAACCCCTGCCTTGTTGGAC
>NW_005842023.1:2394991-2402681 GCF_000455745.1 Alligator sinensis | reverse complement strand
CCATCCAGAGGTGGGGGGAGGAGGGGGCAGGGGGTGCATGAAGCAGAGCTCACCTGAGCAGTGCAGTCTGCATCCCCCACCCGATCCAGCCCATAACTTCCTACGCAGTGCTCCACATGGGGCTGAGCCCCACCTGCTCCCCCCCGGGGAGCCTGCACTGCAGTCCTACCTGTGTCCACCAAACAGCACCACTGCTGCAGTGCTCACAGCTTCCCAGCAGGGCTGCTGCCAGCTACCCAGGTACTGTTTGGCCGCCACCCCTGCCTCCAGTGGCTTATCCTCCTCCTGCCCCTACTGCGCCACTCTGGGCAGCAGGTAATGTGGGGAAGCTGTGGGGACATGGGTCGAGCACCACATGCCCAGCCAGGTTGGGAGGAAGCTGCAGCCAGGCGGCTCCTGCCCCAGTTCATGGGGCTCCAGTTCCTAGCCATCTTTCACCCACTCCATCCACCCAGCGCGATGAGCAGCCATGAGCAGCAATAGCAGTAAAAGTATCTAACAAAGGTAGAGAAAGAATGCCTTTTGGCAGACTGGTTCTTATGTTCCTGTGCATTGCTATCATCCTTTAATTCTCTATCTTCAAACAACATACTTTAGTAGCTTGAAATGTTATTTTCCCCTGACAACATTTTGTGTTCTTTTGTCCTGATATAGTCAATGGATGAAAACTTGTTTAAACTTCTTGGAAGCTACAATTTTGGGGGGGTTCTGTTTTTTAAATTTGTCTGACTGTTATATCTAGCAACCCTCCCGCCCCCCGATAAAAAATCCTTTTGGCTAAAATTAGAATAAGGAACAACAGATTTGGCCTAAAATATCTACAGTTACAGATTCTGGCACATGTACATGCCTGTATATATTATATGCCCTTAAATGATGGAATCTGTATAATGCACTCATTCTTCATAGATCAGCTTCACTTTAAAGGTTTGATTATCACTAAGGTGAATGCATATTGCAGTGCACTTGAGCAGTTTGAGTCCTGTATTCTACTTCAAGCGGAGCATTTTTAGTAACTTTTACTATAAGTTAGCCCCAGTATCATTTTTAGTCTCTCACTCCTCGGCGTATTGAGGGCTGAGCATACTGTGTTTATACACACACATACACATTGCCCAGATGCTTTTGTTTTAAAACAAAACAAAATACAGCTTGCTGATTCTGCTCTGTCCACTTTCCCACTAGGATGCTCGCTGTGCTGTACTGGCTGCTGATTCATTTGTTAAATCTTGAATGATGACTCTTGCCTCATCCCTGCTGTGTTGGAGATGAAAGCAGATGCTGTTGATCATACAGTGTTAATTTGAATCCTCAAATTTCAGTTTGACCTGGCTGGATTTCTCTGAAGATGGTCTGGAGCATTTGTAGCACCACAGTGTTACAACAAAAAAAAGGCACCGCATTGAGGTTTTGTGCAGTTATTTAAAATGCTTTCTGTCAATAATTTCAGTATGTTATGAATTCTTCAGACTTACATTGTTCTAGCTACGATGCCTACCTTTGATTCCCTTGGTTCAGTGGTCCCTCACTGCAGTGCTCCAAACCCTGTTATGTCTGTTCCTCTAGTGTGTATGAAGGCAGCTTCAGCCTCATCTGCCAACTCCATTTAAACACGAGTTTAACAGCGTGCAATGTTTCATTGCAGCAAGGTTTTCTTTTGTAGGCTTTTCCTTCAGGTGACTGACAGCTGCATTAACCAGGAGTTTACCCTTAAAGTGAAAAGTACAAACCTCTCCTTTCCTGATGTGACCAGTGCCTGCAAGAAGTAAAAGGTTTCAGCTGCTGTAAATTTCATTATTTTACTTGAAATACTAGAATACTTGCCCCTCTACAGCCATGGGAAAGCAAGATAAGTTTTCTTCCCTGTGGCAGACTGGCCTTCAAGAGGTCATTAGAAGGAGGTAGTAGAGCAGCCATGTCTGCTGGGAGAAAGGAAAGAGTAAGCATCTTATAAATAGGCCTCAAGGCTCGTTGACCTAATTAAACTTGAGCCGCAGACTAGCCACAGGCCTCGTTTGGTCTAAATCCTTTCAATTTTGTATGTTAGATTACATTGCTACCTGGTACATATATTAACAGACTGAATCTCTTTCAATCACAGCCATAAGAGAAATAGTTTATTCTCAGAATTCCTTCAGAATCACTGTGTACTATCAATTTTAGCAAGTTATAGGTCTTTCCTCTTTTTTTATTTTAAACAACTTTAAGCAATGTTTTTCACAATGCTTTTTCCCTCTCCCTTCTCCTATTTCTTCAAGTAGCTATAACTCTATTCTGTGTGCGCGCAGCATGTTAGTATGTCACAAAATGCATATTTGAGGGCATTGCACATACCAGTTCAGCAATGTGATATACATATATACACAGGTTAAGAAACATCTCAGCAGGGAAGAGAGATCAGTAGGTACTGGATAAAAACATTGTATTTAAGAAACCTATGGAGTAGAAAACATTCAGAGGTTTTACTAGTTATTAGGACATAATTTGTTCAGAAGATCAAGTTTACTGGACTGGGTAAGGAGAAGCTGTGTATTAACATTTATCATTTTAAGGCTTTTTGCCTTAAACACAGAGGATAACAGGATAAAGGAAAGATTAAACAATACCCTGCAAGCAAATTTAAGTTTTTAACATGTTTGATAATGCAAAGTAAATAAAAAAAAAATACCATGACATTGAAATAAGAAATAGGTGGTGTGAATCTAACACCGTTTCAATTTCAAAATTATAATTGCAGTGAGGAGCAAGAAGTGGTTGAATGGAGTGACATAGGATAAGCTGCTCCTTTCTGACTTCCTGCTTATGAAAAGCGGGGGGAGGAGGAAAAGAGGCCCCCACACAGCTCTATGGACAATATAAATTGACTCTTCACATAGAGCTCGTGGTGCGAGTGGCAGATCCTCTTGCAGGAGAAGCCGTTGTCTGTTCTTGTCCTCGGGCTGTGACACTGAATTGTGATACAGTAATATTTGGGACAACTGGTATAACAACAGGTTTTCAGCAGTCTGGTTAAAACACCATGACATTCAAGAGATGTTTTGGCATATTTTTAATTTGCTGTTGTTGTTGTTGAATTCGACTGTCAGGGTGTTATAAATGAATGCCAGCACCCTATATATGGGATAAGATGCCTCCTTTTATTATATAACAATTTTATAATCCTTTGATATCAAAATATAACCAAAATAATATTTTATAATCACATATGAATGACTCATTACAATTGCTGATTAATATGAATACAAAGAATCATATGCTTAGAGACTAGAGCTGGTAAAAAAACAAAAGAAAATTGATATTGCTTGGTTAAAAATGGGACAATTTTTTATAAAAACATGCCTTCCTGAAAAGAGAAAAATATTGCTTTCCAAGCAGCTCTTCTACAGAAACCTCAGTATTCCCTTTTATTGAAGGCATGTGGGTCAAAAGGCCTGTCTCTAGTCCATATTCAAGACATTAGGCCTTCTGCTAGAAAGAGGTGCCTCTTGCTTGTACATAGCAGAAGGCCCATTCACCCTGCCAACAGTGTCCTCCTTCCCTCCTGCGAAAATATTCAAAACACTTGATGTACATTTGTCAGAAAAGTCGTTCTTTATCGGAATAGAGGCTAGATATCTTAAGTAATGGAGTTTACTTATTGAAAACCAGTATCTCCAATACAAACGGATCTATGGTTTGGCTTCAAAGAATTTATGTTGTTCTGAGGTATCATAGATACTGTATTGTCAACCCCATCCATTCAAAAATTATGAGAATCTCAAAATCATGAGATTTGGTTTAAATCAACCAAGAGATTTAAAAAATAATCATAATAAATATGGGGCTCTTTTCTTTTGTCTTTTGGTTTTTTGAGCCTGCATGGCAACTGCATGGCATGGAAGTTGTGTTGTCAGTCTCTTGTTTGCAACCATAGGAGTTGTTAAAAAATTATTCTACTGAAATCTGAGTCCAGGACAAAGGGCTTCAAGGAAAACACCAACAAGGTTTGCTTGAAAAATCACAACACCAAGTTTACTCTTCCAAACACCAAATCTGTATTCTGCCTTTCACGGTTTTATGCAGACAGTTGTTTAACTGGTAACTGGTGTGTTGAAATGTTTCTCTTTAAGATAAATGCTCTTTTTTACCTCCTCATTTCCTCCCAGACTTCTCCGTGGCTCATAGAAGTTGGAACCTGGTCTTTTTCTTTTTTTTCTCTAGAAACCTTTTTCCTTTAGAGTATAAGGTTTTTTTTCATAAGCTAGAATAACAGCACAAGTAATTCATGGATATACAGAATGTGATAGATGGATTATTACATTAATGCAGTAAAATGATCTTCAGTACAGTTTTCAGATTGCTGTACTGTGTAACTACCAAAAAGCTCAGCAGTATAGCATAAATACATGGGAACAAAGGCATGACTTGACAAAGATAAAGTGACACCAAAAGAAAAAGGGTGATGAACAAAATGTTAGAAGATTGATGAAATCTTATGATGTGGTTAAGGTCTGTAACGTTGATTAGGAAGTGATTCCTATTTGAAGATTATCCCAGGCTTCTGATCTCTCTCTGTAAGTTTCCCCCCTCCCGCCCCCTCCTCCCCAGTAATTGGAAAACATCCATAAAGCAATTTTGGAGAATTTGTGTGGATCTGTATTTCTGTTTATAAAGCTATTTCAGCCATTCACCCTCAGTATCTTAATCTCAGTATCCAAAAATAGATTGGGAAAAATCTTTATTCCATCCAGAAAACCTGTCTCACTGCTTTTGATTTTTACAGTATCCCTATAACCAAGATTTAACTTACTTATTTTGCACCAATGAGTGTTGAAATACATTTTTTCCTACTTTAATTATAGCAAACATTTCTAGGATACAAAACTCTGATCTTGTATTGAGAAACAAATGTAGTGTCAAATGTGCAAGTTTAATCTCTTGGATGAAGTCACTGTGCAGTAAAAGATAGTGATTAGTGTACTCCTCTGTGCAAGCACTTTCCCCTGAAGCTATCTGCAGTAACAGAGTTGCTGTAATACAGATGGAGCTGTTGTGGTATGCTGAAACACAATCAATGGATTGTTCCATTTTAATAAACAGTGTATGTGGCATAAGGGGAACTTTAATTAGTTCTGTTACATGTCTTTGGAGTGGAGGCGGCCCACACGAGTCATTCTGAATACCTGCCTTTTTACCTTTATACCCTCTCTTCCAATAAAGTATGGTTACATTCTCATGAGGTAGAATGTAGTGTGTTCTCACTGTCACCAGCTCATTTCCATTGATTAATCTTGTCATTCAGCAGGCAAAGGTTTGTGCTCTTGCTATAATCACAGATAGAATGGTTTGGATCTCTGTGACTTAGTAAGTGAGCAGTTACATTTCTTCAGCTGCCTTCCAGCTATGTTTTATCTGTTGGACCTTCTAGGCAATAATCATTCTATTATCCCTGTCTTACATTCCTTTCTTCACCCCTTCTCCTTACCTCCACATTCTCCAGCATAGAACATCTGCTAAATAATACTGGCTTTGCATTTCTTATCATCAGACTCCTCTTAATTTCTACACCCTCTACTCATCGTCTTTCTGTTTCAATGAACTGGTTGCCTATAGCCAACTTCCCTGTACGCCAGCAGTGCTCAGCTTTCTAACTTCATGGGCACATGGGGTCAGCCCATGGTTTGTGATAGAGCATGTCATATGGCCACATACACCAGGCTGATCTCTCACACAGCCCAACCCTGCATGCCAGATCCGGCTGCACCCTGGCATAATCTAAAGGACAGGGCCACGTTATCTGCCCTGCAGGGCTCCCCACAGTTCTGAAAATTTGACAGCAAAGGAGCATCAGTTAACATGGCCACTGCTCCCCAATGTTCACATTTCTGGACCCATTAGGAGACCCATTGACCTGATGACATGGCTTTTCATGTCTCTACACAACTGATAAATGAAGCTCAACTGCTCCACAGAATGCTTGCTTCTATTTTAAAAATGTTCAGGTGAGCTCCCAAAGACATGGCAGAGGGGACTGTGAGGGAAAATTGATACTTTTGCAGTTGTTCTCTCCCACTAGATGATGATTTGTGCAACTGTACTCAATTCTGGTCATTTCCAATAGTCACAGAAGCCAATCATCTGCTCTACAGGCTTCACCTCCACTTGTCTAGTTTCATGATAATGTGCTTCATGGTATTTGGCATTTTCAGCTGTGTGCAGCTTGCAAGAGAGAAATGCAAACTGCAAACATGTAAACAGCTGTTTGAGGGGGGCAACTTCATGTAACAGAATAGGCTGCCAAATTCATCGCTACCATGTGTGCGGTGTAATACTTGTCATCTCAAGTGAGTCATTAAAAGGTTTCCCCCTAATGGTACTTTGAAGTGCTGTGACAGCTTGAGAGCATCTATAAATTGCCACGAACAGCCCTCATACTGAGTTAGCTAATTGCTTGCTCTTTGACTTATTAGGAGTCACTGAGTTAAATAATTTGTCACATGTGTGGCTCATAATAAATAATGTGACTAGCCAGTTTGTGAGCTGTTTTTGTGATATATAGTGCCCCTTTGGATGTTGTCACACACAGCTAACAAATATGGGTTCATTTTGACCCGAAGATTGTCAGAACCTTGTGAAAATAATCACATCTGACAGAGCAGCAGGTAAAATAATAATAATAATAATAATAATTTAGTTAAAATGGGCTCTTTGTGAAGTTTACAAAGAAGTATTTTATAACTGTTTCCTTTCTTAATCAATATCGAGAGCATGCAGTTTTCCTGCAGAAAGGCCTCTTTCTTTTAATTTATATAGTGATGACCACTGAATTAAAAAATAAATTAACTTTCCTACCAGTATACAAAGAGTACCTTCTCAGCAGCAGGAAAATATCATTAGTTTTTTTAATCTGTTTGTTTGTTTGTTTTTATAAAGAACTAGCCAATTGCCCATCGAGAATGATAGGGGGAGAGGACTAGGATGGAGTGCCGCCACCTAACACCCCATGCTGCTGCTGTTCTGCCTCTTGCAGGGAGTGGGGTGGGGAAGCTGAAGCCAGTGCTGCTGGCCCTGGCTCCCCCACCCCCTGTCCGGTCCTTGGTGCAGGTTCAGAATGATGGTGGTGCTCCCCCATGCTTGGAGCACTCTGATTGGCTGTTTCCGTCAACCAATCAGAGCACGAATAAAGTGTTACGGACAGACAGACAGACGTAGGCTTTTATAATATTAGAATTCTGATTATACTCATACCTTATCAAGATAGATAAGACAAATTTTCCCTGGGCCTCATCTGGCTTCTGCTTGTACGTATGCAAGTTTTGGACAATGTGATCACCATGCTTTTTTATGCATACTACTTGAGACAGAGGAATAACTAAGCAGTTTTGCATCTTAGGCAGTGGCAGTGGCCACTGTAAAGTGGAGCACCTAGGACTGGTACTCCACTCCTCTACTTCTAGTTATGCTACTGAGCTAAGGGCTTGACTGTCTGATTTGGAAACAGAAATACAAGAAGTGCAGCTACAAGCAGTTTTGCTGTTGTGAAGGTAGAGATAATTTTTGAAAGAATAAGTAAAAAACAAAAGTGATATTTACAGTTAAATGAAAATCTTCTCTGATTTCCAAATAGGAGAAGAATCCCAATTTTTTTCCCATGGAGATAAATGGCAATATCCACAGTAGTTTCAGTGATGACTTAGAAGCCAGTTGTCAG
>NW_005842023.1:2369123-2394960 GCF_000455745.1 Alligator sinensis | reverse complement strand
TTCCATACAACAGGTCTCTACTGGCACTCTTCCCAATACCCCACTCTAAACTAGATCACCAAGCTACAAACTTCCTATTGCAACTGCACTACAGGTGTTAAACAAGAAATTGTATTTTTACACTCCTCAATAGTCCCTTGTGAGCATGACCCTTTAGGGAAGAGTTTCACCTTTCCTAAGTGGTTACAACTGATCAGAAAGTGATGTTTCCCTTCATGTAGATTTGAGCTAGGGGCAACTTGACCTACAGTCAAATGTTCATCAGCTGAGCTATTCCCCCTACCTCTCTCCTATGGATCCATAAGGCTCTACTACTTTTAAACTGGATCCCAGATTTATAGCTGAGATTGAGAGTCTGCACAACTTTTCACAAAATGGCCTTTTTCTTTTCATTTCATAATGATGGCCACTGAATTGAAAAAGAGGTGTTGAAAGAATGGGCCTGACCAGGAACTCATAGTTGCATAAGACTCATCTGTGTGCCTGTGACTCTAGATTTGATCAAAGTGAGCCAAAACAAATCTCTGAATACATAGTGTATTCTCCCAAAGGGAATCTGCAAACAGTGGGGAAAGAATGAAAGCAATTACAGACCTCTAATCCCTGTAATCACCTGAAGGTCATTGTCACTTAGAGATGAGGTGAGCCCAGCTATGGCAGGTACAGCAGAAACATTTATTTACTTGAAAGTCTTAAGTTATTGAAACTCAAGGTCTTGTTAAGAATGTATGTGTTGATTTCACCAACGAGGTAATTTCAGGTGAAAAGCAAAGAGAGGCTAATGTCCACTGACCCTATAATAGCTGGTAGCTGGTGATCAAGGTACTGTCCTCAGGTATGGTAGAGGGAAGTTCAAACTCTTGCTCCCAATCATACATAAAAGCAACTTGAACCTGTGTTTTCCATGACCTGATGGCTTCCTGCCAAGCCCTGGTTATAGTTCTGGGGCCCAGCTGTTTGCTCAGAGTCTCTCAGTTTTCCTCCACTACTCCC
This sequence comes from Alligator sinensis, assembly GCF_000455745.1. NCBI lineage: Eukaryota > Metazoa > Chordata > Crocodylia > Alligatoridae > Alligator > Alligator sinensis. The sequence continues at coordinate 2,393,967 of NW_005842023.1, read as the reverse complement.
CCCAGAAATTACTGCCCCCTCTCCAATCCTTTACTCTAGACTTGATTTTTTTTTACACCTTGTGCTGTGGACAAATGTACCTTTTAACTGCCCTAAAAGTTGAAGGTGAACTGCCATTTAGGCAGTTCCCCTTCTCCTAAATGTTACAAAATAACTGTTACTGTTGCATCTGGTGCTCTATTAGTACTAGAAGGTAGGTAAATAGTTGTATTTTTAACCCTAAAGGAGGCAGGGACAAAGTTACAACAGTTTTCTCACACTTCTACTACTATAGAGGTAGTCAGATGCAAGAGCTCCATTGTAACAACTTATATCAATATTATTTGATACTGATACAATATTGACATGTCTATTTCCCAAGTGTGTTTTTGAAGTTAGCTTGCAAAAATAGCAGTTACCTTTCTGGCAAGAGACAGGTAGGGACAGGTAGGGATTTCACATGACTAGTTCACCTATTGTTGATCTTAAGGACTTTTTGGCATTTGTCTACATTGCCTCCATGCTGAATGCCACCATGAAGTATGTTCTGTCCACTTGCCCCTGCTTCACACGTGCCAAATCCCAGAAATGAGGTAGTGTAGCCATCACCAGTGACAGGATCCTAAAAGCTGTACATGCTCCTAGTCCTGGGACAGCAACAGTTTAGACGTACCCTTTGTATTACACCAGGAGATGCCATATCTCTTCAACTGCTTCATTCCCTGCTTGCTGTTCCCTAACAACCTCCTTTGAATAAACTCCAACTGTTAAATGGTTATAATATCAAACAGATAAACCAAGGCACATAAAATGTTCATACAGAATCATACAGAAATCTTCCTTAATCTCAATTCACTGACAGCAAGAATTGGTGTGTGAAATTCTGACCTCATTGAAGTCAGTGGTGTCAAGATTTTATCATGTTTTTTATTCCTTTTTTTTCTTTTGGTAAAAATGTGGCACTGTTTTTTGACATTTGAAGGTATTAAGATCTTTATTAGCAGCAAATAAATAAATATAACCACAGTCATGGATATTTTAATTCTTGAATGCTCATAAATAAAACTTTATTATTTTGAATGTGTCCAGCCCACCTCCATCCCAAAATCTTATCTGGTGTCTGTCTAACATCTGCTTCCATCTGAAGATTTGTTTTTATTAACCAGTGTTGTCAGCTCTCATGATTTTGAGTCTCACACAAGTTGGCGTTTTTTTGTGTTTGTTTTTACTTAAAGCTCCAGGTCCTCAAGTCAAAGTATTTCATGAGGATCTTAGGAGTTATTTGGAGGCAAAAATGTTTCTGGCCCTAATAGTTATGGAGAGAAAAAACAGAAGATCCCAAGATCTTGGGGCTCAAACCAGAAAGCAAATAGAAGGAGTATAAGATATGTTCTTTCTAAACATCTCATGATTGTTTTCATTGCTTAGATCCCAATTTCTTTTTTTAATATTTGTGCTTAGCAATATTGAGTGTCTCATTAGACTTTCAACATGAAAAATATCTGAGTATCTTATTTACTAACTTGTTTTTAGATCAGGTTGGTTTATAGAAGATAAATGATGTGTAACCGTCACTACATGTCTGCCGATTTCTATGTGGCCCCTAATTTTTTCCATTTAAATATAACATATCTATATGCTTGCATATTATCACTGGGACAACAGGCAGTAAAAATGCCAGAAAGTCTAAGAGAGTGAAGCAGAGAAGTCACAAACAGCTCCCAGCTGGAGTGTTCAGGTCTTACTTGTATGATTTCTCCTCCCCCTTCCTCTCCCCACTGAAGACTTCCCTCACTACAATTTGGGTGGCTGTAGTAATTAAATGACTGTTCAAATTGCCTTTTTGTACCCAAAGCGTATCCTCTCTATTTCAAGCTTATGAAGCCATTTAGCCCAGTATTATTGGCCTCCTGTGGAGCATGTGGCTGAGGCTTTTGTCTGTGCTGGAAAAGAGGAGTATACCTATAAATCCACAGATCTGTATTTGCTTAAATTGTGCTGTCTTATTTGTTAGTTTAACATAGCTAGGTTAGTCCTTTTCTGCCCTCTGTGACCTGAAAAACAGTATTGAATGCTTCTTCTTGTGTAATTTAGTGCAAGGTTAATTTAATGCCCTTTTATGCTGCACTCCATTGTAACATCCTTTTATTATTAAACCTTATTTATTCATCCTATAGGTGGAGAATTTTTTAGGTATTTAATTAACATTTAATTGATAATGCTTCTGTTTTGAACCATATGCTGCACTAGAGAGCCTTCTGTATTTAAAAGTGGCTTACGGAATTGGTGAATGGAGTAACTGGCTACCAGCCATCTGCCCTGTCTTAAGACATAATGAATGTAGGCTTGACACATACTTCTTTATACACTGCACTAACTATATACACAAACAACATACAGTTAGTCTGATGTTCAACTGAAAATATGATTGAACTAGGGATGGTGTGGGGAAAACAGGGCATTAAACATGGGCTTGAGTTGAGAATTCTTGTTCTAGATCTGCATTCAAATTTTCCAAAAGTTCAAAAGCAGTGGAGGTCTGTACATCTGTTTTTCCTATTTGGACTATATTCCAGTACAGCTGAGATGCAATTACAGTAACATCAGAATTACTTCATTATTCGGTATTACCATAAGTCTGTTTGTTATCTCCATCTTGTTATTACATATATACTGAGTTGTGGGTGGGGGGTGGGGAAGCAGTTCTAAATATATTTTCTGGTGAGGAGCAGAATGGTTTATCACAAGGTTAATATTGGCTAGAAATAGGAGTAGTTCAGGAGAAACAATTATGTTTTGACGTCTTTTTAGTAAATAGGCTAATCACATAAGAACTTGCTAAACAGTTTCATATATGATGTAACTGATTCTCTGTGTGCTGAAATCATGCCCCATGCCAATTTCCACAAAAAATGGTTCACAGTTAATCTGGTTGTCTAAGCCATGTACACATCACTTCATGGTTCTGCATCATGCAGTATGCTAAGTCACTACCAAGAGCAGAAGAAACAATGGTGAGGTTTGGATATCTGGATCAGTAGAAGTTTACATTAAAACCCCAAGTTGAGACCCTGTCCCTAAAACAACTTTTGTTTAAGTGATGTTAGGGGATGTTTCCAAGAGTTTTGTGGAGCCAGGACTAGGGTACAAGATACATGCTTTTTAATTCATCTCTATATATCTCTATTTCAACTAACTCTCCTTTAGAAGAGGTGGCTTGGACTTAGATTGGTGGCAACTCCTAAAAAAAACAAATCGGAGTTAACTAGTAATATCTGTTCAGTTTCCACATCCCAATTTCATTTTTAATTTTGTGGCTGTGATTTTAAGCTTTTACCCATCCTGTTTTGTGAATGTATGAATGTGATCATAGTAGAGAAATTCACATGCTTTATAACGCGCATCTGATATACCTACATTTAGTGCTTGTGCCAGTATAAATCTTAGTGGAAGTCGCTGGCAGCAAAAAGTTTACCAGCAGACCAAATAGTGAAGTGGGGCTGACTTACTATCAGCATCTGGATCAGCCTGAAAAAAGTTGATGGTACTAGCAGGAAAGGGTAAGGCCAAATGTTGATGTTGTGTGGTCTTTCCATTCAGCATCTCCTGCTGATAGAGCTCCCGTAGAGCCCAGCATAAATTAAAATGTGTTCTCCCCCACCATCAAGTAAAAAGCAAGCACGCTGCCAAAATCTGACCTCCTCAGAATGACTCTCCCACCTCCAGGCTTCAAGGCGTAGTTGGCACAGGGGGATGAAATTTACTCCATCGTTCATCATCTTTCCTAAATTAAGCCTGTATTGTCTCAGCCCCAAGAAGAGCCATGCACAGCTGGGGAGCTTTTTCTGCATCTATTTTTTACATGTTTTTTTAGTCAGAAATCTCAAAGAAATTTCAGTTTGGAAATAAAAATAGAGTTTCTAAACTGGTCCTTTATTTTATCTTAATCTTGGAATCATTTAAAGGGCCAAATGAATGATGCTAGCCAAGCAGGAAGGCATACATGGTTTTTTCCTGGTGTCATTTTTAATAAGTGCATTAAGCCAGATTTGTGTGTTTCTTCAAGAGAATCACCCTTTGCGTACTGCTGACTTCCAATAAGTGACTTTGTAGTTAAAACATTTCCCAACAGATGCATTTCAACGGAAAGACTTTATGCTAATACAGGAATGAATCAATTCTTGACCAGAAATGCTAGTTCTTCTAGTTTCCTGGCCTTATGAGGTTATCTCTATAATTATTATTGCCCCTGCCCCCAGGATGCCTGCCTAATAGGAAACTTTGGGGGTGGTTGGGATTAAGTTGTTTACTACTGTGTTTAAATTAAGCTGTCTGTTCTTTAAAAGCCATTTAATTCATGTGTGGTTTTTTGATATACTATATATTGCATACCTTTATTGTGATTCACTGCCATTCATTCAACATTCCCAACCGTATCCAAACAAATATAATCAAAGACTAGATTTAAATGACTCTTGCTGTATATGTTGTGCTCCTGTTTTAAACAGTTTGTGAATGAGCTGAGGGGACTTTACTGAAATTTTTCTATAGTTTGGTCCTATTATACATAGAACTCAGTGCTATTCCTCTGTTAAGTCACACGAGTTTTCCAATTGACTCAATTGAGCCCTTACACTTTTACTGGAATAAGTGTTCAGAAACTGGTCTATACCCATAACAGAACAGAAGCTTGGTGCACAAAACCAGGCTTTACCCCTAACAGAACAGAAGCTCGGGATGCATAGACTGGTCTAAAAATGGCAGAACCCAGTCTAGGTTTGCACCCCTCCCCCTAACCCAGGGCAAATGTGTGTTCACTACTGATCTAAACTATGTCACTTACAGAAAACTTTAGATTGATTCCACCTTGGGCTTTTTTGAATGTCTGTACTTAGCTTTAGAATGTTTTTATCAGAAGTGCTGATCACTCCCCAAACTCTACTTCCATTAAAGTTAATGGGGGGTTTCCAGTGAGTTCAGTGGGAGAGAAAAGCCGACACTGAATGCCAGTCTGGTAAGCACACACTTAAATCTGTCCACATTCAAAAAAGCACAGGCTTAACTTTAAGCCACATTTTACCACTGTTGATTAAAACTTCAGGACATTTTAACGGCATTTTTGATTCAGGTCTGTAAGTAATAAATTCTCTTTCAATGTCAGCAGAAGAATGCCTCCTCTTGGCAGCATTCTGATAAATTAGTGTAATAAACATGAATTTACCTTCATAGATTTAAGTGAACTAAACAACGTTATAATGCTGTATTTATTCAAGTATAAGATGATCCTAAAAATTATATTGTATATATGGAAAATTTATAAATCTGTTACTGTTAATTTTACAGGTGTATCCATGAAATGATGGTGACTTTGTCAGTTTGTCAGTTCTGTGGCTAATCCTGGCATTACAGGAGATGCCACCTTAGTGTACTGTGACATTCTGCCAGGGTCACACTCAGTAAACCTGGGATTTTTACAAAGGGCTAAAGCAGGGATCGGCAACATTTTTGGACAGTGCCAAAAACACCCACAACCTTGACTTGTAAGATGTTGGCGTGCCAGGGGCAGATGGCGGGGTAGCTGCAAGGGGCCCAGTCCTTATTGTGGCAGCACAGCTCCTGCCCCTTCCCTACCATCTGCCATCCAAAATGCCTTCGCATGCCATACTCTCTCACCTGTGCTGGGAGTTGCCTAAACCTGGGCTAAAGGGATCAGGAGCAAAAAATTCAACTGAAAGTCATTGGGAATTGGGCATCTAAGTCCAGCAGCCATGTTTAAAAACTCTAGTCTGTGTTCTCAAAGTACGATCATTATGAGCTCTTAGACAAAACTAACGTGGCATATTAACAGAAACTGAATACTAATTAAGGAAGAAAAAATGTGTCACTTAGAAAATGACAATATTCCCCTAAGTAGATATCCTGCCCACAGTGCAGTTAAAAGCCAAATATATATTTACTTACTGATTTCTATGCTTTTACATTTTCTTCGGTAGATATGTTTGTTTTCTTCAGGAACAGTGAAAAAAGTATTTTAGAGGTTTTGTCTTATACTGCTTGTTTTGTTACATATTGTTATATGGATGGCATAGTAATTGTGTATATATTTTGAATTTTGAAAACCTGTAATATAAGGAAGTTCCTTTTATATTTATATACTTTTAAATGAAAAATAGTTGGAAAACTGGTGCCTAATGCATTTTATTGCAGACTAAACAGGTTCTAATCGTGCAAGCATCGTCACACATGACTGTTACTGAACTTGTTGCAAACTAGCAATGAATTATAGGTAGCTTCACAACCAACCATAATTATGGGCCATACAAATAAATAGTGACCTGACTTTATACCGACTCCAGTAATTCTTCCTACTGACCTGTTGTTAACATCTTCTAAAAATTCCTGTAACATAATTTATAAGATAACTATAATGTGACAAAGTTAAGGCCTTTTAAACACGTGACTTTCAGAACTGTAAGTAGATTGAAACAGTAAAATCTTTGTCCTTTGCAAAGTGTGTGTATATGTGTATGTATGTACAGTATATATTTATCTGGTCTGGAATAAGCATTAATCTTTAATTACTGTATAAACATTTTAAACAGGTGTGGAATAACTGTACTTTCAAATATTCAGTGTTTCTTTGCTAACTCAGTGATGTGTTGGCTCTGCTGTTTGAAGGGTTTCACCTTTCTGTGCCCAAGGTTTAGTGGAGGGGGGGGAGGGGAAACGGGGAGTGTAGAAAAATGCCCCAAATCCCACATAAATCAGAAATTTCCAGGTCTAAACCAGTCATAAATTATGCACCATCATAACATCCTTTACCACAGTTTGTGAGCCAGGACTGCAGCTTGGGTAGTTTATAGCGGAAAAATGGTTTTTCAATGGATAGCACACCCTCGGACTACTTCTTCTCCTAGGCCCTATGTGCTGGGCCTGTGGTGTGAGGAGATATAAAGCAGCATTTTTCTAACTGCCTTTGAAAACAATGAGGGCTCTGTTAGCACGGAGCCCAAACTCCTGTAGCCCCTGTCTCACAAGGTTGGAATGACTGGTTAAACCCAGGTTCAAAGCTCTTGGCCTCCAAGTGCCTTAATTTAGCACTATTTTTGCTTCTCTAACCTCTGTTTTTTCTACTTAAACCATCTAAGGTCTCCTTGTTTTGCAGGGAACTAAGCAGCTCCTTTTTATAATTAGATTAAAGATAATCAAATGAAGGCTTGGATATTTTTTAATGTCGTTTAATCTTCTCCCCCTTCCCCATCTCCAAAATAGCTTTTTATCACCATTGCCTAGTTTGTTGAAAATTTACACACAGTAAATTTACCTTTTTTTGCTTTTGCTTGTTCTGTATTTCAACCCTCTGGTTTTCTGGTTCAAAAATACAGTTTGATAGGTATTTTTCAACATTTTTATATGATGCTATAAAATAAACTTTTGCCAGGTGTTTCAGGCACGATTCACAGCACTCTTTCTTTATCAGTTTCACAAAGCTGTCTGGCATGAAATTTAAAAAGAAACAGAAAGAGCACAGAGAAAGAAGGGGGGAAATAAGGTGTGTAGGAAAGGAGCAGTGCAAGACACAGCACACAAAGTGTTTTGCTACATAATCATGTTGACAAAACATGTCTAACTTAGTCTTTTTTAATTTTAAAACCAGAATCCCAGACTTGGAACTTGTTAATACTTTCCTGCAAGTAAATAATTTTCTAAAACTTTTGCTGAGAATTACAGTTGTATACAAAATCATAGCTGCTGATCTTAGACCTCTGCATCATTTCATTTTTTTCCCTTTCTTTTCAAATCTTATTTTCACCATCCTACATTATACAAGCCTAATACAAATGTCTGTGAAACAAGAGCTGAAAATGTTATTGGCATCAGATTTTGATCACGCTTAATATTTTAAGCCAAAGAAACTGAAGATGAACAACTGCATATTTCAAAAAACAATCCTCTAAATTTACAGTGTATAGAATATCACTGTACTCTTTGTCCGGTCCAGAACTTCATACTGGAAAAGACAAAAGGAGATTCACCACTCAGAACTTGACAAGATTATCATTTACAGACTTATCTGAGGAGGCCAAGGTAGAGATCAAGTTTCCAATTTGTTAGATTAGTGGGTACAGGGGTACTAGGTTGATAGGTCTGGTTCTCATTTTAAAGCTGGTGCTAAAAAGGTTATGGTTCACATTTCCTCTTTTTTTTAATTTAAAAAGGGGTCATCACCAGTCTTTCGTTTTAGTCTTTTCTGTAATTTTTGTTAGTATACTTTTTTTTTAATGTGATCAAATATCTTGAGGTAGGGGTAAGGGGTGGAGGGGGGCTCTTTTCTGCTGTATATGAAGCTTGTAGATATAAAGTATTTTTAGATTTAAGATTTTTCCCTAGTATTACAAAAATACAAACTGAAGGAGGGAAAAGTGGTCTTAAAATGTAAATAGCAGCAAAATGTATTTAATAAAATAAGAATGCAGTTCTGTAGCTTCCATTCACCTGACTAATTCTTGCACAGCTGACTAATTCCTGACTGTCCCTAGGATTAGACTGGGACTTTAGAAGTCAAATTCCTTTTACCACTAATTGTTTGTTCCAGGATTTTTCTTGTCTTTACAACTTTGTGAAAGATTGTAAGAAAGTTGCTGTAGAACCAATAAATATTTGGTTTTTTCTACATCATCCTTCAGTAATAGTACTTTATCAAATGTACCTGTAGAAATAGTCAATGTGACAGTAAAAATGTTTTCTAAAATAAGTAGCTGTTGTGGTTGATGGAATTCTTTTTTTTATTATTATTTATTTTAAAAGGAGTTTTAAAATATTATTGTTTTTAATGTACAGGCATATCCAATATCAGACTTCAATTGCTGAATTAAAGAATGGAAGTGTTATTTGTGACGGTAGTGTTATTGGCTAATGCCTGCTTTGTGACTGGATAACACACAAGAGAGAATGCAATATGACTTTAGGGTTTGGGCACATAGCATCCTGTGGTGGCAATTTTAAATAGCTGATTGGAGAGAAATTAAATTATTGGGGAAAGAAGCTTCCCTTCCCCAAAATCTCAAAGGAGAAGACTATAGTCGATAATAAGTATTAGATTAAGGAAGAGGCTAGGAATCGAGCGTCCTTTGCACTTCTTCTGTAGTCTCCACAGAATGGAGAATCTGTATCTTTCTGGTGGTGACAGAGATGACTCGGTAAGTGGAAGGCACTCATGTTTATTTAATTTTTACAAATACGTCTGGCAGGTTAAAAAGGAGACTGAAAATGTAATGCATATTTTGGTGTCAGAGAACAGACAGGTTTGCAATGGATAGTTTTCCTAACTTCTCGTGGCAAATCCATAATGATAAAGTGTGCGTAGTAATAGGCAGGTTACGAAACTCATGGAATGACCAAAATATTCAGGTAGGCATCTTGCAAATCAGAATAATAAATAATAAAATCCCAAGATATCTGTACCTTGAGGGAAAAAAAGTAAAGTGTATATTGTCTTAAATTAGGTTAAATATTCCATGATTTCTAAGATCATAGGGATTCTTCAGACAGCTGGAGCCTTTGGTTAATGCAGCTATTGTAAAGGAAAAGTACTGATGACTAATAAAATAACCAGTTGTCTACATATTAATTTTTCATTTATAGATCCAAAAATAGTCGTTACATTTCCTGAGGCGCTGTACATATATTATGGGGGCAATATATTAGTATACATGCTGGATTTATTTCCCTCCTACTCCATCCTCCTCCACAAAATTTTTGCGATGTAACTTTCCAAAGTAAACGTCTGAAACATTTCATTTTACCTGTCAGTTTTTCATTTTTTCTGTTAGAGAAAAACATTAAGTTGTACAGTTCTGATGGTAGGTTTTTTTCGGAAGGTTAAATTAAACAAAAGTGTAATTTATCATTCGGAGACAAAAAATGACTAATGAGCATAACTAATCCCTTTTCCAGTTCCTAGGTGTACTTAGTTGAAAGCCATAAAGGTTACAGAGGTTATCAAGCCTTGAAGATAAGAAGCAGAAGCTGTTAAACTTAGTGTTGAAAATCAGTTTCCTCATTTTTCTTTTTTCTATGTGAAGTAGTAATTCTGCAGATTCACACTATTCATACTGTAGAGTTGTGGCTGTGAGTTGTCTTGTCCTTTAAATAATTTTAGCTCATTTCATAATATTTCCTCTTATTATTTTCCTCCTATGCCCCTACTGTTTTGCCAGTTGTTGAATCTCTTCACTACAAACCTGGTGGCATAGCTTAGTACACAGCGGATGCGTCTACACGAGACGCTAACTGCGTTAAGTAACCTGTAGGGCAAAACCTGTGCAGTAGTAATAGGATACTGTGCAGTTAGCGTCAGTAAAAAGCCATGTGCCGGTGCTACTGCGCAGTAGCATCAGTCACTGCACGTTGATTTAGTATTTGATTATGCAAGTACTAAATTTCATGTATAGTAACTATGGCACGTTAATGAACGTGTCGATGCATCCAGTTTGGTTTGTATGTTGTGTTGGTTTATGCTTCATGTTTGGTCTCCTAGCCTAACTTCCCTTCCCATTTCCCCCACCAAGAGAATTTAAGTTAGGAGTAGTGTGAAACAGTAGGGTTTGAAAAAAAAAAAACCACGTTAAAGACGCTGTATTTCATCTATAGTCATCTTCACAAAACTAATTTAATAACACCTTTCATTTTGAAGCATTTATGTCTAAAAGAACTGGGGTAGATTCTTTCTTGAGTATGTGTTTGGCCGGGGTAATATGCTGGCAGAAGAAATTATTGAAATTTGTTAATCATAAACTATGGTGGGTTAGATTTAATAAAACAGTCTGTATCAATTAGCCTTAAGAAAGACTTCCTGACAAGGTAATGACACTTCTTTAACAATTTTTTTCTAAAGGGTTTGCTTACTGCTACTGAATGTACATGGTTGCCATCATAGTTGTTTTACAAAACAATATACAGTAAGGATGGTGGAAGGGCCTTATCCTTTTCCCTGTGCACTTGAAAACAAAGTTCCCCTTGGCTTATGTGGTTCAAGATTGTTAGTATCTGGAGTATGTATTAAAATGATTCATCTCATGTATTAAAATGATTCATCTCATCTATTCTTGTTTCCTTTTGTTGAAAGAGAGGAAACCATCGCAATAGAAGTGATTTTGTTTTTACATACTACACTATAACCATAGAAATGTTGTTGAATCACTTTCAAACTTAAATGTACAAATGTGCTTTTGGTCATCATATGGAACATTATTTTCTTTAATCTGATTTATGGGGAATGATACTACTTGAGCAAAAATATCACTGTTCTATCTCATCCTTATTATATTTTCTAGTTCAGTTATTTTTGCAGGTCTTGATCTAGTTTACACTAAAGTCAGTTGGATGCTTTCTTCTGCAGTTACTAACAGTTGAGTCTTAAGGCTCTGCAGTAGAATGCCATGTTTTACAATGCACTTCACATTTAGCAATATAGGAAAAAATTCTCCCCATTACTGAGCACGTAGACAGGTGAAAAACAAGGCAGAGGAAAATGTTAGGATCCCTTCCCACTGAAATCAAGGTCTTCTTAGGGTGCTACCTTTTATTGAACCAACAATGTAGTTGGGATAAAGTTAAACAAGTTTTTGTACGCAAGACTTTCTTCCTCAGGCCTCTGATCACAGGGAGCCAGGCACAGCATAGAGAAAAAGCACTATGTTTTTTTTATCTACCTTTATCCCAACTACATAGTTGGTCCAGTAAAAAATATCACCCTAAGAAATCCTTGACTCTTGCATAATTTCTGGACATCACAGCTACATCACTCTTACACCATTAAAATCAAATCAGCATTCAGGAAGGTAGCTAAGGTATCAGGATATAGCAAAGCGTGCTTGGCATTTGTCTACCATATATAAGCCAGCCCACCCTGAAACTAAAGACAGTTCTTGTGCCAGCTGTGCAGCTGGCAGTGCTCAGCTTCTCCCTCACCCCACTCCCACTACCACCACCAGCATATAGCCCCATCAGCTAAAAATATAATTTCCTCTTCCTTGAAGAAGAATTTAAATAAAAGCCGATAAAAAGATTGTGCGCTCTTCAGAGAAAAACAGTGCAGATCTTCCATAAATGCTGGACAGTAGCTTCTGGTTTCATTTTTATTTCCTTTACTTGCAAATCCCAGTTTCTGCATGAGAGGACTTTGGGGCCATCAGCAGGCTTGATTCTTTCCTTCATATTCAATACATTTTTTTCTCACCCACAATCCAGAAATATCAGAAGTTGATAGGTGTAGGATATCATCATGCATTACTGAGTATTGGACATACTCAGCTTTGTCTTTTGGTCTTGCCACCCACTGACATCAGGACCCATCTATTAATCTAGGGTTTATGGAGGAGAATATGACAAACATATTCACTTGTAACCAAAAAAGATGTTTAGTTGGAGGGGTCTGCTTTCCTTTTTTATTATTTTGTATAGTTTGGGACAATGAGAAGTTGCCAGATTTTTCTGTTTGTCTTTATGGGTTCATGTTTTTTATTTCGTGGAAAAGGTTTTGGAGTTTGGAATGGACGTGTGTTTTTTTTTTAGTTAGCTAAAGGTGTAATTATCCCGTATCAACCATATCATAGTTGGGGCTAACCAGAAAATAACAATTTTGCTTCACCAAAAACAGAAGGGAAAAAAGGGGGAGGGGGTGAAATTTGTTCTCATTCCAGTGCAGAGTTCTCTCTCACACCCACCAGAAATTCCATTCTGGCCTGAGAACCATTTGCACTGGAACTGCAATGTTTCCCTAAAGCATTACTGTTTTGAGAAAAAGGTATTTTTCAATGGGAAAAAGTGTTGTCATTTTTTTTCTTTACCAGCTCTACCAATAGCCCTCTCTTGCTCACAGTAAATAAAAAATATGTTCGTAAAGGCCATAAATGAACCAAGGTCTTCAGTTTGTAGAAATAAACAAAATGGGTTTCTCCAATTCTTAAGCAGTTCCATAAATGGGCATGAAAGACTTCATTTTAAGAGGTGCTTGTACTTACTATTCATCTGAAATCAGTAGCAGGGACAGGTGCCCCATGTATCAAAGAAAAAAAAATAAAGTCAATATTATCTAAGTCTAATGGTGTGGTTGACATGTTATATACAGATATGAAAACATTTAGAACCAAGTAAAAGTAACTAATGCAGTTCCCACTGTTGTACTTTGTGACCTGTATATGTACTGGCTGTCCTTTTAATGAACTAAATTGGGCATTAGATATTAGTAAACCGGCACTCTTTTTTGTGAAGTAATGACAAAATTCTTAGTCCAAGGAGTGATGGTATGAGCTATTGGCTAGAGGCCCATACAAGAAGTGAGAGTGACATTAGTATTTCTTTTTAATAGACATAGAGAAAAATAGTCTGATTCTTTTCCTTCTCTTACACTGGTTTAACTCTGTCAACTTCTTTGGAATTACCTATGATGCAAACCAGAATTGGCTTAGAGGTTTCTAAAGCTGTTTCTAAAGCTGTCGTTACAGCACTTTGCCTTACAGTAGCTTTTCCTAATGCTGATTTTCATAGAGATGAACCTGAAATCATTACTATTTTTTTTTAATTCCTTCTTGTCCTCAGATGTCATTCTACAAAATTATTTGCTTAGTTGATGGGATGCTGTGTGTGACTTGAAATTGTCCAGTGGAAGTATTTTATTGCCAGCAGCACATCACTGAAAATATGCTATTAGCAAAGGAATAGGGCATCTGATTGATCTCATAACAAAGATCTAGGAAATTACTTCTAAAACAAATATTAATGCATTGTAGGAAAATTTTATAGACTTCCAATCCAATCAAGTTAAAACTCTAATAATATATTGAAACTTGTCATCTCTTCTTTTTGACATCTGGTTTTGATCAGGGGTCTTCTTGAAAAAGGCATCTATCTCTTTACAATGAAAAATAGCTATGTTATGGCATAACAAAATAAAATGTTTCATCTGTGCTTTAGCTGAAATATAGAAATTGAACAATTATCTAATAAACACCATTTTGAGCTTTAATACAAACTGAATAAATGTGTTTATGTACATTTAAAGGTGTCTTGAGAGATTCAGAAATGTATCTCATGAATGTTATACAAACTGAAACAAATAGAAAATAATTATTATAATTTATTCCTGGACAAGGGTTATAAATGTTTTCTCACTATATTTGTAGAACAGAGGGTTTTTTCCATTTTCTGCACTGTTCATAGATGCTATCAGTCTAATATGCACTTAAGTGTATCTGTTATTTTTATGACGAGTTTGAATTCTAAAATAGATATTTCAGATTGACAAGTTTACTTCATTATTCCAACTTTGGTTTTTTTTTATTATCTAGTTCAAAGTACATTTAAATTAATTAATTGATAGGCTTATATGCTCACTGAGGCTTTAGAGAAGCCATCTCCAACAGCTCAGTTTAACCTTAAAAAGTGATTGTATTAAGTTTTGTGATGCAGTATCAATATCCACTTGCAAGTTCCTAGGTGAATGCTGTGTCTGGATGTCAAAATGGATCATGTGAAAGTATGTCAGTCAATTAATCACTGCCAATGAGCCATAGCATGCCACAGCTCCATTTCATACCCGCTTCCTTGTTAAGTTCACAAAATTCAAATCAGCAAGCCAGACCTTCTTTTAGACCTCCAATAATGGCCAAAGTAATTTTGGATTTCTCTGGGTCATCTTTGCAGTAACATGCATTTGAACTGTTTCAGGCTTCTATAGTGAAACCTTAAAATCAGTATGCAGTGCAGTTAGCTTGCAAAACATGTTTGTAAATATTTCTACTTTATTTACTGGGAGATGCCTAAATAACTAGTATGGTAGAAAGGATGATGCTGAATGTTGGTATTGATAAGCATAGTGAAAATCTTCTAGCACAAACCTACGAAATATCCAGGGTGAGTTTTCTGTGAAGCATAATTCAGAATTACCAGGAAGCTGAACTTTGATTAACAGCAGTGACTTATAATAGGGAGAATCATTTGCATTTAATACCCTTTCTCCTCTCCTGTCTGTTTCGTGATCCAGTTCTTACCCCCCACAAACTCACCCAGAGAAGTATAATCAAAATTGAATACTAGCTTGATATACTAGAAAAATTAAATTAAATTCTTGTGACAAGTAAGGCATTGTTACTGGGGGGGTAGAGGGAGGGGTTGAGAGCCTCTCTAACTTTTCTGGCCTGTTGAGGAAGTTTGGTCACTGGTACAAAGCCATACAGCTGCATACAATATAAAGTAAGTTTAACAGCATATTTGGTGAGTTTATAACTTCCCCAGGGCATTTTAACATTAAAAATAGGGATTGTTAACCCGGCCCATCTGAACTTAAATATGAGCTTACTTTGCAAGAAATGAGGGGTAACGTCTCAAGTACTTTTCTTTGTGTTTTATTATAGCATAAAGATTTGCATTGCTTTATAGCTACATTTTGTATTCACTATGCAGAGAGATTCAGACCCAGGGTCTCGGTACAAATGATAATCCCAGGGTGAGATTACATACATGTTTTTTTATAGTGCAACATGGATATTCATAGGGAAAAGGTGTAGGATAAAAAAGTCAGTTGTGTATATTTCTGACTAAAATAAAAATCAGAAGGCAAGGTAGATATGCACCTTATAGAGTAAACTGAATTGATACATAACGTAAGCTTTCATGAGATGGAGCTCACTTCATCAGATGTACTTCTTCATAAGCTTTTGTACCCCTAGCTCACAAATGTTTATGCTACATGTATGTGTGTGTGTACATATATATACAGCATAAGCGTGCATAAGCTGGAGGTACAAAAGCTTTTGTATATATATTATATATAATTTAGTTAGTCTATAAGGTGCAAATCTAGCCTGCCTTCTGCTTAACTTCAGATTAATATGGCTAAGGTAACTGCATCTCTCTGCATATATACAATAAAAGTCTCATTGCCTTTGTACTGTGTTATTTGGGCGACTACACCAAAGCAAGCAAGCAAACAAACAAACTATATGTCTTTTAAGTCAGTAGTATTTCAGATTACATTAGGCATTATTAGGAATTTCAGACCGAAACCCAAATTAATATTTATAGGATATGCAAGATATGGCTGTAGACTTCAAAGAGTTAACATTGCCCTACACACTGCAGTATATTGCTTGAAATTATTTTAAGGTACTGTGTATAAAAGCACAGTACTCTAGATTAGATTGTCCTTAAATACTGGCTTCTCCCCTGAGGTGCATATGTAGTTTCCAACTCTGAGTGCTCAGAGCCATGAGTCATGCGCCTCCACAAATTAAGACATTGGCTTAAAAATCAGGAGATTTAAAAATCTAATCTACTTTGGGTTCTTCTTATTTCTGTACAGGTTTGTGATCCTTCAGATATTTTCATGCTTTTCCCTGCAGTCATGAGACTAACAACTTATTTATCCTGGGGCTGAGCCTTGCAATAAAAATATAGACCACCAAATATTGCAAAACTCCCAGTAGTCTTGGAACTTGGGAACGCTGTGTAAGAGCAGTATTTGGCCCTAATGGTCTATGTTCAGAACTTCAGCATAGTGTTCGCTGATACAATGCCATTCCCCCAGACTCTTTAGCACTACTGAAAACTGCAGTGTAATTAGCAATGCTGAGTGTACTGCCTATCTGTAGAACATGGTTGTACTGCATTGAATATCACAGTGGCAGTGTATCACTAGTTTTGCTTTGTTTTTCTTCTTAGTATTTTCCACTTCTAAGAAACAAACTGGAAAACCTGTTTGGAGTTAGATTTTTTCTTTTTACTTTTTTGTTTCACAAATTTCACTACATTTTAGATGACAGAGAGATCAGAATGAGGTTTCTAGTCAATATTTGCCGACTATTTAAAATTATATGGAGGTTGGAGCCACCGCTGACTGTTTACAAGCCCTGTTTATATAGCATTATATAGCATTATAGCATTCTGACTTGTAGGCCTTGAGTATCATGACTTCTTGTACTAAGTAACACTAAAAAGACCTTCGTTCTGCAGGCAGTACCTGCCCTGTAGAGCTTGTTTAGTGGACTAGTGTCATTTCCATGTATGGACACTAACAGTGAAATTCTCATCCCTGTGTAATACCAAACAAAATTAGTTTAGCACAGGGCACTAGCAACAGAGAGGTTGGGAGGGAACAGAACACCTACCTAGAAGGGAAAGCTCAGGGCAGCTGTTACCACTGTGTGTGATTCTGGAAGTGGGCATGACCTTCTTGCACCCTTTATATTAGGTTTCCTGGCCAGTGTATCAATATACTATATTTCCTGGAATGACAATCAAGGTTTTCCCCCACATTTAATGGGGGCAAGAGAAGGCAGGCAGCAAGGTGCACAGAAACTGGCAACAGGGGAGAACAAATAAAATTATCATTCCAAGGAATGAGTTTTGCCACTGACTTCAGTGGGGTAGGATCAAGCCTTAGGTAACTTTGTGCGACTTAAAAATATCAGATATATAATATTGGGTCAAACCAAAGGTCCATCTAGCCCAATATCCTGTCTGTCATAATGGCAGAGAGTGGATGATAAGGGAAGAAATCCTTCTCTAGGATATATCTAGAATATAGTTTGTTGGTGGTACATACTAGTATGATACTGAACATTCAATGAATAATAATAGATTCACCTTTTCCCCAATGATCTTATGATGTTGTTTGCTCACAGTATGAATTAGTCAGCTTCCTAATTCCATTTTGGAAAAACAAGTGACTTTAAAAAATTTAAATCAATAAAGTAGTTGTTTTCTTTATATGTGAAAAACCCCAAACTGTCTACTTCTTGTTTTCTTAAATGTCTTGTAATTGGCACAAATACTGTTGAAGCCCAGTACCTGGCCTCAGCCCTACCACTACTTTATGCATCACTAATGTAAGTGGTTCTGTTGGAATCACTGGGGCTGTTCATGAGTTGGGCACATGTGGTTTGCAAGTTGGACACATGTGGTTTGCAAGTTGGACACGTGGTTTGCAGGATCTTGGCTTGTGTTTGTGAATTTGTTGTAATTTCTTGACAATGTGTAAAGGAGGAGGACATTAAATCCAAGGTTCAGTGGTCATTTTTATTTAAAAAAAAAAAAGATAAAAATCTTCAATCTTCAATAGCCCAGAACTGATCAGCTACCTTACAGCCATGAGCTAATGTTTGCATGTGAAAAAGAAAATTAGAAATTTGACAAGATAAAGCGTTGACTGTAAATCCATAATCATAAAGAAGGCTTTGGATTTTTCACAAGAGTCTTTGAATCTATGATATTTTTTTACATGAAAAAAACCAAACAAGGCTGCAGTTATGTATGGCATGGAAATATTCAGTCTCTGAATGAGGCGTGCAATACAGCGCTCATAAGTGCTCCTTGACTTAAACAGTGGTAAAGAATGGCCAGGCTAAGTCTTTGCGAGTCTTCCTGTATAATGTCTCAGATATATACAGCCCTTCGTTCTACAGTTAAATCTGTCATATCTTGTCTTCATATCCTTTTCTCTAGACTTGCCAAATGCAATATTGACCTGCATGCATTCATTTATAATGCTAAAGCAAAGATCATATCTCTAGTCCATCACTTTGTTCATGCCTCCTTCCATTGCCAGGTTCATATTTGTATCTCCCATTGGCTTTCTCTTCTCTCTCACATTAAACATAAACCATTCATTTCCACCATCAAGGCCCGTCATGTTTTATATCCATCCTACACTGTCATCTCTCATTTTCTGTGAAGAGGTCAAATCCTTCCTCCAATCACTCTATAATACCATCATTATCACCAACTTATTTTTTCAAACAATCTCTCTCCCACACTGACTCTAACACTTGATAAATATCTACAGATCTGCCTCACTTGTTCTTCAAATCACTATCTAAAACTCCTTTTTGCCTTGATGCCTCTAAAAATCTTGACAGTGGGTTAGACTGCAGTTACAGAGCTCTCTCCTTCTCATAACAATCTTTGGTGGGATGAGGCCCCCATGTACCAGAAGACCCCTGTCTTGACAGACTTGATGTCATTGATAGGTTCTGGACCTAGCTTTTGTATCATCCTATGGCATTTCAGCAAGGTGATTTATATTCATGTCTCTATTCATGTCTTTCATGATTTCCTTCTCTGGATATAAAAAAGCATGATATATGAATTTTGACATTTTAAAAAACATTCTTGAAGGCAAAGAGAGAAACTTTATCATGAGAACCTTTTAATCAAGAGAGCTGCTCCATCTCCTAGAATGTTGAACCAATTTTCAAACCCATCTAGATGTCTGAATTTTAGAAAGGAAGTAAAAAAATTATTTAAACTGAAATCATGCCACAAATGTAATTATGGTGCAGCCATAGCTTCTCATAATACATGTACGCACACAAAGGTATGGATGTGCCTGTACATTATATTTATTTTTATGCATGTAATATAAAATTTTGCTAAAAGAATGTCCCCCAGACTTGTCTGGCAAGTTTCAGGTGGGAGTGAGTTATTATAGCAGAGCTTTTGACCTCTGAAACAGGGCTTTATAATAGAAATGTGGACATAACCTTTAACAATAGCCACAAACAGCATCATTATATTACTTGCTATTTGCTTATGTCCTTGCTGTGGAAACAATGGTGGCACTGTCTACTACTAATAGTGCTAGGGGGACGGGGATAGTTGGCACTGATATCAGAGGGGGAAAATAATTTCAGATTAAAAGTTCACCTTATATGAGTCATCGAAACCTAAGGGATTTTTAAATGAATGGCTTTGGTTTGGATGTGTGTATAAAACATTCTAAACTTTTTTTTTCGTAGACTGCAGATAAATTTATAACGGACATTTACTGCATACAATGTATTTTGAGTATTTTAGGCCCCTTAAATCTTTGACTTGCAAATCTAATTGCTCTTTTTATTACATTTTTCCCAGTTTTTATTGTAAACGGAAACTACAACATTAACAGAGTGTTGCTAACTTTCAAGATATCAGTTCAATTTTTGCAGTATCTAGTATTTTCCAAAAACCTATCTCCTGGAGTTCTCTGACTACATTAGAACCTTGGTTTTTAGGTCCGCCCGTCTGTCCATCCTTCCTTCCTTCCTGCCAAGAAAAGATTGAGAATCTGAACACTAAAAAGACCACCCTCTAAAAAAATGTACTTTATTTTTTTAATGACTTCTACACCAATTCATGAATTTTTAAAAGGGGAAAGGGTGCTGACTCATGATTTTTAATCTCTTGTACCTGACGGTACTGAGAACATAATCAATTGGAATGAAAGTGTTAAGAATTCAAATTGCTCCCAGCAATGGAATTGCTTAGTGATATCCAAAGCAAACTCCCAGAACCAATCATTTCTGAGCCCTGAAGTTTAGAAGCAGATCTGAATTCTGATCTCAGTTTATGGGTGGCAAGTGCTGAGGCCAACCTTCAAACCATATTAGAACATTCCTGAAAGTTTGGACCTTGATCCAAATCTTGTTGCCTGTTGACCTGGTGCAAAAGCATTTTGATGAAGAAAATGACGTGGTCACCAATTTATTGTGTTGTTTCTTTTTTAAAAAATGAAATGTAATGAAAAAGATCAGCAGAACTACATTATGCTGGATCATCTCTTGTAGATGGGGTATACTCACTGGTGTTGCTTAATCATAAGTACTGTAGTTTATTGTACAAATGGATGTGCAATCTGTCTGCAGATGCAGTGTAAAGGGCTTCTGTTGAGTAGCCTGTTACTGTTGTTTTCTTTTAGAGGTGCTAGTTTAAAGATAAAGAACTAATTGCTTCTAGTGACACATGCAGAGAAGGCTGCCAAAACTGTTAACTGTGGGAAACCTAACAAACATGGGAAGCAAATGGCTTGATAGATGAGTTTCAGACAATTAACTTTTTAACAAACTCACCCTTCAGTAGTTCTTCAGCACTCCATCTGCCAGGTTCTCAGTGTCAAACTTTGCGTTAGTTAATTTTGATTGTGGGGGGCACTCAGAGGAAAATTTTCTAACATTTATAACAGTTTTCTGTTTTGTGATGATTTTACCCATCATTTTATAGCTGCATAAAAAGTATCTATAATGTTTATTATTTGGATGATGTGGAAAGCATACATTAAAAATGGAGTCCAGTTGAGGGACCACGTCGTACTGTGAAAAGTTATCAAAACTACACCCAGTTCGACCAAAAAGATATTGGATTGCAACAAGTCTCTTCTGTTAAAATGGATGTGAATACTTATAGATTCCATGTTTAGTATATATTTTAATCCCTACGGTTCTCTGGAGCACCACCTGCTGAAACAAAGTCTTCTCTGCCTGCAACTTCCAGTAAAAAGATGAAAGGGCTATGAGCTACATGGACTTGTTACAGAACTTGCATTTGACCTACAGTCCAAACTTTAGCCACTCTTTTGAAAGAAATAGTCCTTGTCTCTTTAGGAACAGAAGATGG
Organism: Alligator sinensis; assembly: GCF_000455745.1. Taxonomy (NCBI): domain Eukaryota; kingdom Metazoa; phylum Chordata; order Crocodylia; family Alligatoridae; genus Alligator; species Alligator sinensis. The sequence continues at coordinate 2,372,559 of NW_005842023.1, read as the reverse complement.
AAAATCAAAAGTCATTTTTACTCTGTAATATTTCATTTAGATTGATTTAAAGGGAAAAAAAACTTTCTAGTGCCTGGTAACTCATGGTGTGTCTGCCCCATATATTCTGTAGTTTAAAGTGTTTTTCTGCTCATGAAGTATCATTTTAATGTGTTTTTGAAGCCTTGAATACCTTGATCATGATGTGAAATAAAATTATTGGTGACATCAACTGCCAGCCACTGAAAAGACTTGCCATATAAAAGTATTCCTTTATGTTTTTATTGAATAATCACAACAATTGTAATTGAATGAAGACAGAATTAGTCAGTCAACCATCTAGCTTTTTCCTTTTTGTTCAATGAAAACACGCAAAGCTTAAAGCTTCTTAAGGTTTCTGTGATATGGATTTCTATTATCCTTTTTTTAGGGTCTCTAATTTGTAAGAATGAGATTTTGATTGATTAAAAACCCCCAGTAAATCTCTCAAAGTCCTTAACCACTTACTGCTTACTTGATATAGCATTTGCTATTGTTTATAGTCTGCTATCCATGGGATTGGCTTTCTGTGTAATAAAGTACTAAAAATCTCATAGAGTCGGATCAACTTGGGTGTTCTGCGGTTAGCATGGTGGTTGTTATGCCTAATTCCCACAGCAGAGAGGGGGAATTAGGGGGAGCATCATAAAGAACAAAAGTTAGTAGATTGCCAGCTGAGTAAAGCCCTCACCGTGAACAGGTTTGGGTAATAGCAATATTTCTAAAGGGAAAGGTAATGACACTTAAGTGAGGTTGGTCTTAGTAAGCAGTTGCAGGTCTGGATCCAATAATGTATCATTTACTGCGTCTGGAATAGATCGCTTGGATAAATTAAGTGAACTCTTACCCTGCTGTGAGCTTTTTTGCTGTGTGCTCTGTGCTTATTAGCCTCCTAGCCCCTCATTTGACCCTGTTCCTTTCTTAAATTAATGCATCTCCAATTCCCTAATCTAGACATTTTTTTTAATCTCATGTTTCTTTGTTTCCACCCATCTTGAGGAAATAGCTGAGGAGTTTTCAACTGTTTACCCAGAGGCAAAATTAACAGGTGCATTCAGGGTTATTGTAAGGCTCATCAAATGCACTGAGGGCTTGGCCCTGCTCCAGCTTCGATAAACAAAATGGTATTGTAAATTAATTGAAAACTGACAGAGATAAAAGCAGTATTTAAAGCATTGGAATAATTTCTACAGTGGGGGAGGGTATACAAAAAAAAAGGTTTCACTATGTGAGAATCTTATCACCTCTGGCTAGCACGGACAACAAAGGTGGTGACACCACTAAAAAAGATGCATCATGGTATTTGGAGCCAGTAGCATCCTAGTGCATTAGGGCACATAAGCTAGGGACAGCAATTACATATAAACTGGAATAACTGATCAGAAACTGGTTCAAATCTGTAACAGATCAGAAGTTCAATGCATATTAACTGCTTTCAAAATGGCTGAAACCAGTTGAAGATAAACCTGGATGGATGTAGTATCAGACTGAACTGATTTAGGTTAACTCTGTTCCAGGTCCCCTCCAGTTTTTGATTTTTCTCAGTCCCCCAGCATCCCAAGGTGCTTTGCACCTCCCCTGCAAGCCCCCCTCACAGGGTGGATAGGCTAGCCTTGGCCCAAGCTATCTGCTCCAGCTGAGCAGGAAGGTGTGCTCTAGTGCCCCTGCCTTCTGGCCTGGATCACTGCAAGCATGTAGCTGCATTTCCAGAATTAAAGGTGAATGAAGTGTATGTTCCATTTTGGAAATGTTTAAAGTTTGAGACTTGTGGTCCTTCTGCTCCCAATGGTTTTCAGGCAACATGTTGCCTGTAAGATGTTCTAACATTACTTGCAGCCATAAGGAAATTAAAAGGCTGAAACAGAGGTTGATAGGGAGAGCAAAACACATGTTACTATCTCAGTATTGTCAAAAGCCCACTAAAAGATGGAGACCACACTTTTAGATAAATTTCCTGTATGTCACATGGGTAATGCTCCTAAAACACTAATGTCTTCAGGAGTTTATAGACGTGTTCTGGGAGTGGGGTGGGGGTGCTTTAATTAGAGCAGCTCTGAAAGCCGCTCTAATTAAAGCACCTGGAGCATCACATGTATCAGCATCCCTGCACTGAAAAATGGCAGCGGAGGCGCTTTAACTAAAGTTCATTGAATGACCTTTAGTTAACCCGCCCGTCCGCTGCCATTTTTCAGCACGGGGTACTGATACACATGATGCTGGGGTTTCCTGGAGCTCAGTAATTGCCACCAGCAGATTCGATTAATCAAGTGAGTACAGTGCATTAGAGCAGCCTCACTGCACATGTATAGGTGCCCTTTTCCACTGAACACAGTGAATTTTTTATGTGCATCTGTTTTTTAGGAAAAAAAACATTTAGTATGTTGACGTGTATTTGCTGTCAGTGAATGCTTTTTTTTTTTTAAGTACTTAGCAAAGGTTCTGTGTGTGGAAAGGGAGGAAGGGTTAAAAATATTCTCTGTTAAGACTTCCAGGGATCACTTACGCGCAGGTTTTAGCCAATGCTGTTTTACATTCTAAAGGACACTTTAATAGGGACAACAGTTCTTTAAGGCTCAGCTTCCTCATTGTGAAAGTTGAACCTCATATTTTTCAAAGAATGTTCTCTCCATCCAAGCACTTCTAGCACCAAGACAAAAAGCATTGAAGAGTTCTTTGTTAGAAGGCATTTTGCAATCAATCTTGGGTCACAATATCTGATGGCATTTTATTATATAAAATGTCATGAAACTCCAGGATGTGTTATTGAGTGACCTTGCATAATGAATCTATTATTACATCAGAATTCTATAGATTAAGATTATTATAACAGATTTAGAATACTGAATTAAGAAAGAACTGTAAATAATTTCTCATTTGTTTGTTTGGTATTGCCAGTATCTTTGTAAATATGTTATATATTTGAAAACACAAGAATAGCTCTAGCGTCCCTTTAGGTTCCACAAAAAGGAGCCATTTCAATAGAATATAAAGTTATTAGTGTTTAATGCTGTTACCAGTCCAAAAGCTTTCCTCCGCACATTACTTAATTTTTTTGTCTGTCAGCCAGTAGTATTAAGGAACTCTTTTGCATACACTGACTTCCTTTTACATATTTGCATTTATGACATAGAGGAATCATTAGTAGCCATGTAGTTGGAGAAGAAGAGTAGTAGACCTGCCTAGCTGAGGATGGCCCTGTTTTTCATTTAACATTGCGCTCTGCACCTTTCTAATATTTTTGCTGGTATGTAACTATGTAGAAATAATCTAAGGTGGTCAAGAGAAAGTAGGTTGAGGCACAACTAAGACAGATTTTGTTTAATATCTCTGATACCTTAACCTGAACTCTGTCCACCAAGCCATCTCTTCCAAATGTGGTTGAAGATTTCAGTTAGCCACTTGAATAAATAGTTGCTGA
>NW_005842023.1:2347643-2369092 GCF_000455745.1 Alligator sinensis | reverse complement strand
CTTCCGATCTTCTGTAATTTTGATGTGTGGTCAGATGATCTGGGCCAAGAAGAAACCTAGTTGTCTTAGCACTCTGTGTGATGCACTGTTAATAAAGGTACATTATATTAGAAGTCATTACACTTGCAGTACAAACTGAACCTTGGTCCCTTTTTCACCCCTTCCAAGGGTATCTATTGGATTAGAAACCTGTTTTCTTGCACCTCATTCAGTTTCCATCCATTGTTGGATTAGATCTTCGATACGGTATCCCACCCCATACTGGTGAAAAAGTTAAGAGGCTGTGACTTGGATGACTACACAGTCCGGTGGGTGGCGAATTGGCTGGAGGGTCGCACCCAGAGAGTCCTGGTGGATGGGTCAGCTTCGACCTGAAAGGGTGTGGGCAGTGGGGTCCCGCAGGGCTCGGTCCTTGGACCGATACTCTTTAATGTCTTCATCAGCGACTTGGACGAGGGAGTGAAATGTACTCTGTCCAAGTTTGCAGATGACACAAAGCTATGGGGAGAAGTGGACACGCCGGAGGGCAGGGAACAGCTGCAAGCAGACCTGGACAGGTTGGACAAGTGGGCAGAAAACAACAGAATGCAGTTCAACAAGGAGAAATGCAAAGTGCTGCACCTAGGGAGGAAAAATGTCCAGCACACCTACAGCCTAGGAAATGACCTGCTAGGTGGCACTGAAGTGGAAAGGGATCTTGGCGTCCTAGTGGACTCCAAGATGAACATGAGTCGGCAGTGTGACGAAGCCATCAAAAAAGCCAATGGCACTTTATCGTGCATCAGCAGATGCATGACGAATAGGTCCAAGGAGGTGATACTTCCCCTCTATCGGGCACTGGTCAGACCGCAGTTGGAGTACTGCGTGCAATTCTGGGCACCACACTTCAAGAGGGATGCGGATAACCTGGAGAGAGTCCAGAGAAGGGCCACTAGTATGGTTAAGGGCTTGCAGACCAAGCCCTACGAGGACAGACTAGAGAAACTGGATCTATTCAGCCTCCGCAAGAGAAGGTTGAGAGGCGACCTTGTGGCTGCCTATAAGTTCATCACGGGGGCACAGAAGGGAATTGGTGAGTATTTATTCACCAAGGCGCCCCCGGGGGTTACAAGAAATAATGGCCACAAGCTAGCAGAGAGCAGATTTAGATTGGACATTAGGAAGAACTTCTTCACAGTTCGAGTGGCCAAGGTCTGGAACGGGCTCCCACCTATGCAGGGGGTCGGACTCGATGATCTATTGAGGTCCCTTCCGACCCTAACATCTATGAATCTATGAATCTTTGCATGGACTACGGACTCTTATTTCCAGACACGTTAAGACCCAGGTTGGTTTTGACATCTGTAAGGGTGAACTTACACCCATACTTAAACCATACTAAATCTGTGGAATGTTAAGCAGTTTTGAATTTAGAACATGCTGTGAGCAGTCACACAAAGGGTTAATACTATTTATTGCCTGCACAGCTCTGACTTGCCATTAAAGGGCTGGTGAGCAGGGGCATGGCTAGGAGGCAGGACACCTGGGCTCTGGGTGGGTGGGGAAGAGGCAGTGTTGCAGCAATGGGAGCATGGAGCTGGGAGGCAGAGGTATAGAGGCATGGGAGCTGTGGCTTCTCTCCACAGGCCCCCTGTGTCACTAACCTGCAGTGGGGGCGGGGTAGGAGGGGGCTGTGCGGCAGAGTCCTCCAACCTGCTCCCAGGTAGTACCACTCCATAGGCAGTAGAGTTTGGGAGAATGGAAAGTTAGTCCACAGCGAAGGAGTTGGAGCTCCATGGAACAGACTGAAGTTACCCTAACATGAGCTGGGTAGCCTGGCCCAGAGTTAACCCTCACCAGAAGTGGTGTAACTTTGCGATGCTTAGAGAACACCTTGAATGAGTTAATCAGCTTTATAGATTCATTGATGTTTGGGTCAGAAGGGACCTTAGCAGATCATTGAGTCCGATCCCCTGCTTTAGGCAGGAAAGAGCACTGGAGTCAGACGACCCCAGCCAAGTGTATATCTAGCCTCCTCTTAAAGACTCCTAAGGTAGGGGAGAGCACCACCTTCCTTGGAAGCCCATTCCAGATTTTGGCAACCCTTACCAAAAAGAAGTTCTTCCTGATGTCTAACCTAAACCTGCTGTCTGTCAGTTTGTGGACGTTGTTACTAGTTACCCTAATGGGTGCCCTGGTAAACATAGTGTCTCCTATTCCTTGCTGTGCCCCCCTGCTGAATTTGTAGGCAGCCACAAGATCACCTCTCAGCCTTCTCTTGCAGAGACTGAAGAGATCTAGGGCCCTCAATCTCTCCCTGTAGGTCTGTGCCTGCAGACCCCTAACCATACGAGTGGCCCTCCTCTGAACTCTCTCGAGGTTGTCCATATTCCTCTTGAAGTGCGGCACCCAAAACTGGACAGAATACTCCAACTGCGGCCTCACCAGTGCTGCATAAAGGAGAAGTATCACCTCCTTGGACCTGTTTGTCATGCACCTGCTAATGCATGATAAAGAGCAGTTAGCTTTACTAATCACTTCATCACATTGACAACTTATGTTCATCTTGGAGTCAACAATGACTCCAAGATCCCTTTCCCTGATGTGCTGCTGAGAAGGTCCTCCCCCAGCATGTAAGCATGCTGGTGATTCCTTCTCCCGAGGTGCAGCACCTTGCATTTGTCCTTATTGAACTGCATCCTATTCTGTTCCACCCACTTTTCCAGCCTATCCAGATCCACCTGGATTCATTCCCTACCCTCTGGCGTGTTAACTTTACCCCATAATTTGGTACATCCGTGAATTTGAACAGTGTGCTTTTCACGCCCTCATCCAAGTCACTGATGAAGACATTGAACAGCACCGGTCCAAGGACCGAGTCTTGTGGGACTCCACTGCCCAGATCTTTCCAGGTTGATACCTACCCAGCCACCACTCTCTGGGTGTGACCCCCTAAGCCAATTTGCCACCCACCTGACGGTGTAATCATCTATGTCACAGTCACTCAGTTTATTGATAAGATTATAATGAGGTAGTGTATCAAAGGCCTTCTTAAAATCCAAGTAGATGACATCCACCTTGATTCCTGCATCTAAGCATTTTGTGACCTGGTCGTAAAAAGAAACAAGGTTAGTCAGGAAGTATCTACCTGCTATGAATCCGTGTTGGTTGTCCTTAAGCATTGTTTTCCCTGCTGGATTCCCACAGATGTGATTCTTAATAATTTTTTGAAAGGTTTTTTCAAGGATAGAGGTGAGATTAACCAGTCTACAGTTACCCGAGTCCTCCTTCCTCCCCTTCTTGAAAATAGGGACCACATTGGCCCTTTTCTAGTCCTCTGAGACCTGACCTGAGCACCAAGAGTGCTCGAACAGCCGTGCCAATGGATCTGCTATGACACCAGCCAATTCCTTCAGCACCCTTGGATGAAGATCATCCGAGCCTGATGACTTAAACACATCCAGCCCCTCCAAGTGTCTCTTCACTAAGTTGGTGCTAACAGCTGGCGGGCTGGTTCCCCCTTTATGCCTGTCTATGATCCAGTTGGGAGATTTGTCCTTATCCGAGTTCAGGAATAGAGAGGCAAAAAACTCATTGAAGAGCTCAGCTTTGTCCCGTCCCCCCTCCGTCCCCCCCGCCTCCCCATCTATCACTAATTGCCCTAGTTTGTGTAATAGGGACCCTATGCTACCCTGTGCCTTCTTTTTTGCTCCCTATATACCTAAAGAAGGAATTTTTGTTGTCTTTAATTTTTGTTGCCAGCCAAAGTTCCTTTTCTGCTTTGGCCTTCCTGACTGCCTCCCTGCAAGTGCAGGCCAAGTAAGTATACTCCACCTTGGTAGCTACCCCCTGCTTCCACAGCCTATATGGCTCTTTTTTTGCCTGAAGGTTTTCCTGGATTTCCCTGTTCAGCCAGAAGGATTTCTTGGCCCCTTTGCCCCCTTTCCTGCACCAGGGGATTGTCTCCTTCTGTGCCCGTAGGACTGCTCCCTTTAGGAACTACCACTCTTCCTGGACTCCCATCTCACCAATTCTCCTGTTCTTCAGTGCCTTGCTAACTAATCTCCAAAGCACACTGAAGTTAGCCTTTCTGAAGTCCCTTCTGCCCTACTGGTTATCTTTCCCATCCTACACTGGATAGTGAATTCAATCAAGTGATAGTCACAGTCCCCTAGATTACCTTCTGTCAGTAGATTCCCCACCAAATCATCTTCTGTAGCCAGGACCAAGTCCAGTAAGGCATTTCCCCTAGTGGGACCATATACCTCCTGTGTTAGGTGACAGTCCTGTATGCAGGTTAAGAACCTATGTGAATGTTTGTATCTAGCTGACTGCTCCTCCCAGCAGATGTCCCGGTAGTTTAGGTCACCCATGACAACCATGTCCCTTAACCATATGGCCTCTGAGAGCTGTCTGGAGAATTTCAGGTCCAACTCCTCCTGGTCTATAGGTGCTCTGCTAGGGATCATTTCACCTGTTGCAATTGCACCAGAGTTCCATCTAAAGTAAAGAAAACAATCAAAAGTCTGGGAACTACAGTAGACCTCCGCTACCAAGTCCCTTTCCCCCCCGGCCCCCTTGCATTCTGACCCACAATACCTCAATTTGCCACTCCTCTGATCCCATTTAATGTGAGGACGCTCAAGTTTTAAGTTCTCATAGTGTCTTTTAGGTATCTATGTGTAACATGTAACTTCAGCCTAAAAGTTTTTCTTCGGGAGCATGAGACATAAGACATAATAAGTCTGTAGTGACACAGTGTACCCTTGCCTACATGCAAAGGCTTGAGTGCTGACTTTCTGGGCCCTCCTACACTGGTCACCTACGATAGACTTGTCAGTGTCAGAGGTTTTGCCCGTCATGACTTCATGAAATATGCTGACATCCACTGTTATTCTAGCTGCACCTTGTAGCTCTGGGCCACTATTCAGGGCCACAGACTTCAGGTGCAACATAGTCCATGCTAGGCTTGCAGCTGCTAAGCCAAGCAGGGTTACTGTTTTACGCAGCTCAGCAGACACTTCCTAGCTGAGCTCAAAGAGCCAGTCCTTGGCCTCACTGCCCTGGTCTATGGCAGTGTCTCCTGGCTGCTGTCTGGGTCTCCCTCCTCCCCACCTCAATATGATCTGGGGCACAGGTGCTCTGCTAGGGTTCATTTCACCTGATGCAATTGCACCAGAGTTCCATCTAAAGTAAAGAAAGCAATCAAAAGTCTGGGAACTTAGCTGGTTCCTTCGCACAATGTCTCCTGTCATCCTTATGCAGCTGCCGCCTCCACTCTGCTCCAAGGGGGGAATGCTGGCCGCCTGTTGCAACTCCTGGGAGCCGCTTCACCTCTGGTCCCTGCTGCTGCTTTCCCCTGCCACAGTCTGTGCTTCTATCCTTGGCATCTCCCCCATCCAAACTGCTCTTCTTTGCCCCAAGACATGGACTTATGTAGCAGGCTTTGGGTCACCTGACTCTTCACTTCTGCCTCCTGGGTCATCAGGTTATGTCTGCACCTAAATTCAGCAGCCATCTTGTTTCATGTCCCTCAGCCTGTGTGCAAACTATGGGAACACCCAGAGACCCACCAACTCAGACTGTGTGGTACGATAAAGGTAAAGAGTGAGTGTGTGTACAGGGAGAGAGATGGAGGTGAAAATGGGGAAAAAGGGGTGAGGGAAGAGGGTAACAGTGATAGCAAAACCTAAACCACCTACTCTCCCTAGTAACGGGGTAGGGACCCCAGAAATAGCACACAGAAATAACATCTTCAAAACAAGGTATTATTTATACTTTCTTCAAAAGTACTGAACTTGGAGCACAAAGGTAAAAGAACAATAAAAGGCCTATGTTAACGTGTGATGCACCTTAAACGTCACTTGACAACATTTATAAGTTCACCTTAGGTCAAATAACTCCACCTCCTATGGAGTGAAAGAGCCAGTTCTTTTGCAGCAGTCTCTCTAACTGCATTTCTTAGTTTATTAGCTTTTATTGACAACACTGTGTAGCTTCTGTTCACTCAGTCCAGCCCTTCTTCCCTTTCTAGCATCTTTGAGGTTTAGAGGTCTTTTGATCCTAACCTTAGCCTTGAGAACCATAAGCCCATCCTAGGTTGGGTGGAGACAGGCAGGGAGTATTTGCTAGTTGATCATTCCAATCCTGCCATCCATTGCTCCTTGAGGACCTTTATATTTGTCATTGTTTATTTTCCTCTAATTTTCTCCTTTTATAGCTTCCTTTGATTAAACTCCTGAAGTTTTAGCTGATTAAGATTCATTTTAAGGGCATAAGATATTTAGAAAATCTATTAGGAACCACCTCTCCCTTGTTATCCACACAATTTACTAATTTTTTTGCCAAAAAAGCAGCAAATAGGTCACCTTGATCTCTCTGGAGAAGAAACTGGAACAAAACTGGAACAGACTTCAGCACTTTCAGATTTTCCTACAAGCAGGTGGTTGAAGAGAAATTGGAAAAGGTGAAATCCTTCATGCTGCTGTTTGTGGCAAGCCCACAATCACTGATGACGCACATTATATTCCAGAGGGAACATGAAAGAGATTGCTGAAGAAAACTTTTAAAAATATTCTAAAGTACTATAGTCTTGCAAGAATGTCACTTGATCACTTGCAACTTGCCTTCATCATTGCCTCACACCTGAACTAAAGCAATGGTTCAGATTAGGATAGAAGCAACATGCTGATTTGGGAGGTAAGATGGGATATAGTGGGAAACCACATATTATTTTGCAAAATGCTGAAAGTAAAGGAGATAAACTGAACAGAAACACAGACTTGTCTGGGTGATATGAGTGGTGCAGGATACATACTCAGCGACAAAGAAGTTTACATGAGCCCAAGGAGGTTGGCAGGTATTTATATTAATGGAAAGATTCTAAAACACTAGACAGGGGTAGAGATGAGTGCAGTATTCTTCAAATTCTCCTGGCCAGAGAGGCCAATTTGAGACAACATTCACAATAGTGTGTGCAGATATTCAAAATACACTCAGGGATGCTCTGCTGGGTTCTTTGGTTTCCTCTTAAAGAGATTTGAGTAACTCCCTGGGTTTTACTAATCTCCTGGGCTTGACGACTCCTTGGTGGGCTTAGATGTTACTCAGGGTTCTGCTGGAATATGGTGTTGGTTTCTTAGGAATAGGAAAAAAGGGTTAGTATCTCTCAGTTGCCAGTCTCTGTGGCGCCAAAATGAGCTGTCACTCATGGTAGATCTTCATGATATACATTTCGCCATTTTGCATGCCTTGATCAGCATGAAACACCTAATTATCATTCTAGGGTATCTGTGTTAATATGTCACTGAAATGAATATGGGCAGTTCGAGTTGCAGAGATACTGTTCCACGACCTTTCCATACTCTGACAGACATTGCTGTAATGATTACATTTGCTTCAGATTTTCTTCATAATAAGAAGAGATTTAGCTTGAAGAATCTAGGCTTTTCTTTTTTAAAATAAAGCAATTTCTGGTGGCAGCTCTGGAGATATGGACTTATAGCTTCCAGAAATTCATGGACAAACTAACATACCTGAGGAAATTATTTCCTAACTTGTCCAAATAAGGTGCTATCGTCAAGGGGGATTTGCCCCAGTTACCGCTATCGGAGGGCAGCATCAGCATCAGTGCAAACTGTTGCCTGAGAAAGGTAAAGTTTCCCTGAGGAATTTTACCAATGTTTTAAATTAGGGAAATAAGTTTTGGTTATGAACATTTTTTGTGAATATGTTTATGAGCAGAATTGAATTGAGGTAAAACAGCATAAATCATTGGAAGCCATATTATTGAAACCATTCTGTAAAGCATCTCTTAGATTTCCACAGTGTCAAAGAATCATAGAAAAATAAGGCTGGAAGGAACTTGAAGAAGTCAGGCAGTGCAGATCCCCTCCTCAAGATTTCTGCCTGCCATAGACAAACTACTTCTGTCTACATCAGGACTGTCCAACTGGTGGCCTGCAGGTGATTAAATTGCAGTCAGCTGCCTGCCCAAGCCCAGGGGGTGAACACTACCAGTGCTTCCGCACCACCAAACTCAAGGTCTTCAGTTGCCATTGGAGACTAAAGTCAGTGGTGACTTTAGGCTTTGGAGCTGTGCCAACACAGCAATTCTGGCAGCCACATGATCTAAATCCAATCCATGGGGCCAAATGAGTCAGACACCACTGGTTTAAACCTTCTCAGATAAATACTTGTCTAACCTGCACTTAAGAACTATCAGTGATGCGGATCTATAATATCTCTATGTAATCTGTTCCAGTGTTTAACCACTTTCATAGTTCATATATTTCATAGACATAAGGGCTGGAAAGGACCTTGGAAGATCATCGAGTCCAGCCCCCTGCCCCAGGGGCGGGAAGTCAGCTGGGGTCATAGGATCCCAGCAAGATAAACATCCAATTTTCTCTTGAAGGCGTTCAAAGTAGGTGCTTGAACCACCTCTGGTGGCAGTCTATTCCAGACCCTGGGGGCTCGGACAGTAAAGAAGTTCTTCCTTATGTCCAGCCTAAAACGGTCATGGAGGAGTTCGTGACCGTTCGACCTCGTCATCCCCTGGGGCGCTCTGGTGAACAGACGTTCCATCAGATCCTGGTGAGTACCCCTTATAAACTTATAGGCAGCCATCAGATCACCCCTGAGCCTGCACTTTTCCAGGCTGAAGAGTCCCATAGCTCTCAGCCTCTCATCATATAGTCTGTTTTCCTGACCTCTGATCATGTGCGTGGCTCTCCTCTGGACTCTCTCAAGCTTCTCCACATCCTTTTTGAATTGTGGAGCCCAAAACTGGATACACTACTCCAGCTGTGGCCTCACCAAGGCCGAGTACAATGGGAGAATAGTCATCAGGTTCTTCCTAATATCCAAGCTAAGTCTCCCTTGTTCCAAGTAAGCCCAATTGGTATATTCTCTGTGTGCACAGGGGACAGGACAAGAACAGGGATGGGCAATTATTTGAGCTGGAGGGGCATTTATGGAGTTTTAGTGAGCTGCAGGCCAAGTCCGCACCACCACCACCCCTAACCCTGCTTGCAATGGCTCGCTGCCCTGGGGCCTACCCTCATGCTGTCACTACCCAGCGATCCCAGCCCTGGCCCCAGGGTCTCCATGGAGATCAGCCCAGGATCCCACAGGCTGGGCATGCACAGCTAGGTAGTTGGGATAGGGCTGTTGGCAGGCAGGGAGCAGCATCTGGGAACGGGATGAGTGGCTGGGGCTGGGATCACGGGGCGGTAACAGTGTGGGGCTCGGACCCGAGGCAGTTATTTGGGATGGAGGGCCACTTAGGGAGTTTTGATGAGCTGTTATGGGCTGGGTCAGTACCTCTTCACTGTGCCAGGTCAGCAGCCACCTCCCGCCTCCCCACCCCAGGTCTGCAACAGCTCACCAAAACTCCCTAAGTGGCTCTGTCTTGGGGCCTGGCCCCATGCTCTCACTGCCCAGTGGTCCCAACCCTTGCCCCAGTGTCTCCATGGACACCAGTCCAGGACTCCTATGTACAGGGCACACGTAGCCAGGTGGATGCAGTGGGGCCACAGGAGGGCAGAGAGTGGCAACAGGGCATGGGACAGGTGGTTGGAGCTGGGACCGGGGCTGGGATTGCAGGGCAGTGACAGTGCAGGGCTGGGACCCAGGACAGAGCCACAGTCCACTCCCAGCACACCTCTGTCCACGGAACCAGAACCCATCACAGGGACATGCAGGCAGCAGATCATTGCTCTGCCCCAGCCCCGTGCTATCACTGCCCTGTGATCCTGGCCCTGGCCCCGCCTTCCCATCCCATTCCCAGATGCTGTTCCCTGCCTGCCTGTGGCCCTATCCTATCCTCCCAAGCAAGCACACCCTGCCCATGTGGGTTCTGGGCCAGTCTGCATGGAGACCCTGCCCACCTGCTCTATATAGCACCCATGGTGGTAGGTGCAGAGTGGATGGGCTAGGGTGCCTAGGCAATGGGGCCAAGGCCAGGGCTAGGTCTGGCAACGGCAGCAACACAGGCAGAGGCAGCCAGAAGGAGTCACTGCTGTTGGGGCTGCCAGGAAGCAGAGTCCAGCTGCCACCCCATTCCAGCCCCACTTTGCACGTGGGGGCAGCAGGACTGGCCACATGCCCCATGGTCTGGTCTGCCCCCTGAAGCTGGGCTGGGCAGGGCCAAGGGACTTGCTGCAGGCCAGATAAAATCCCTTGGCAGGCCATAGTTTTCCCACCCCTGGAATACACTGTCACCATCCTCTTTATAACCATCCTTTGTACTTGAAGATTTATCAAATCATCCCCTAAATCTCCAGATTAAATAATCCCAGTCTTTCCAAATGTTTCCGTATATATTGTATTTTCTGAACCTCTAAGCATTTTGTTGCTGTCTCCTAGGCTCTTTCCAATTTGTCCATGTTTTTATTAAATGGCAATGTGCAAAACTAGATGCTCCAAGTGAGGCCTCACCAGTATTAAGTAAAGGAGACAAACTACTTCCCATGACTTGAATACAACACTCTGGTAAGGCCAGGTTCTTTGGTTAGAATCCTAACCAAATCCTCCTGTTAATACATCCTAGTATGCTATTGGCTATTTTTGCAACAGTATTACACTGTTGTCTCCTATTCAGGTTGCAACCCACTATAATCCCCCCTCTATAGCCCCTCCCCCAATGTCCTTTCCTTTAGTCATTCCAGCCTCATCAGTTGTATTTGTGCATTTTGTCGTTTCATCTTAAATGCAGTCCCTTGCACTGGTCCTTGCTGAATTTCATCCAAATTATGATGAAATTGCAAACTATCTTGCTGTTTGTGAAATGGAACAAGTAAGAGCATTCTTCTGGCAGACATGTTTTCAAAAGTACTATAATTAACAAAAGCATGGTGATTCCAGAAGAGCAGTTTGAAGTAGATATGACTTGGGTACAACTCAGTTCTGATATGAGACGTGCTTCATTGTCAAGTAAAGCTTTGACACCTCAGATGCCTTTTTGTCATATTTAGGAACCGCTACCAAGAAGCATACAGCCCACCTGCTCTCACCTGCTTGGTAGGTCCAATCCCAACAATAAATCCTAAGAGAGAGCTACCTTGGAGTGGCCCTGAGTTCATCCTAATCCTGGGATAAGAAGATTAGGGTTTGGATTTTGGCATGCACTGGGCACAAACAAGTGGGGGAGGCATGTGACAACACAGAGAAGATGGAGATTTATCTTCAGAGCGCTACAGGTCTGAAAAGTAGAGAAGAAAGGTTTCCAGTATCCCAAAGATAGAAATAGCACTTGTTTCATAGAGACCTAACAATTGTGTCACCAGTAAAGGATACCAAGACAAAGGTGGTCTAATGCAGCTGTTACATCTGCATGATTCTGTAGTGATACCAATGTAGCAAAACCATTCCACCTCTAACCCTGCTTCAGTCAAGATCAAAGTTAGGGTGATTTAGTTAACTTGTATTGCTGCAGTATTGCTGATACAGTGTGGACTCCCAATATCTCTATTTTGCATATGAAAGCATGGGATCAAATGAAAGATAATTGTTAAAAGATTAGACAACTGGTTAAATCAGAGTATTAATAATCTTGTTTTGCACAGTGTGTGTTATTTTTGAGATGCACAACAGCTTAAAGAAAAATGGGAAACTCTGAACCTCTTGGACTGCCATTTTGTGGTGCAGCATAGTATTATTTAATTGTAGTTTTATTTTTTCATTGCATATGAAGGATGCGGAGTCTATTATTTAGCTAGTATCTTGGCAGTGAATATCAAATGAGTATCTGAGGCAGATCAAAAAATAGACCAAAATGCTTTTGAAATGGAGATCATGCACTTTCTAATATGTGCTTTCCAAAATGTGACATCTAAGCCAGAATGCCTTCTTTTCAGTGTACTATTGCGAGTGATTGAGTCATTTCTGTACTAATTACTTGCCAAACTTCTCTCTTTCATTAAAATCAAAACATTTATGGAGCAAGCAAATTTGTATTTATTTATTTATTTTGTTGCTGTCTAATTCAAAATCTTTTTGATATGTGCTCTGGGGAAGTGCCTTGTTCTTGTTTTAGGGGGAACTTTTGTTAGGTTATATTCTATTTTGAGCCAACTTATATTAACAGTATTGTAAAAGGAATGTTCTAAAGCACATACCTTGGCCAAATATGTATAAACAGTCGCATGTGCGTGTGTCTGTGGCTCTGATCCTACAAAGACACGTGCATGTTCTTAACTTTACCTCCTGTGAACACTACCAGTAAAGTAGATTACTCATAGCATATGAAGCTAAGTACATGGTAATTCTTTGCAGAATCAAGGTATGTGTGTCTGTACATGAGAGACAGGTTTTTAAAATTTCTGTTTACCACCAGGCAGCAGTTATCTTTGTTGTAGCATTTGCCATTTTCCTCAAAAATTATTTTTGGGAAACACAATTATGATTGGGAGTAGACAGCCTGTTGTTAATGGTACTATGTATGTATATTAGGGCTGTGCAAAGCTTCGGTCCCTGATTCAGTCTGGCAAAGATTCAGCCCAATTCAGTGGCTGAATCTCTGAATCCAATCAGGAGACCCTTTAATCTCTCTGAATCGAATTAGAACCCTCCAAATTGATTTGGAGAGATTCGGAAAGATTTGGAGATTCGGATATAGACACAGCTTTAAATGTTTTTTCTACATACCAGGCAGCTTGTGAACACTGAAATGGTGGGGCAGATGGAGCATCCCACAGGAGCACGGGGGGTCCCCAGCACGCTCGACAGCAGACCCAGAAGTGGACCAGAAGCACTTCCGGTCCACTTCTGGGTCCACAAGGGAGTGTGCAAGGGGGCCCCCCATTCTTCCCCCCAGCTCAGCATCTGGTGCCTCCTGGGACTGGGGGTCATTCGGGGTTCCCCTGTGGCCAATTGCCAAGCCAGAGGGGTGGGGGGATCTGTGCACTCAGTGGCGGACCTGGAAGTGGACCAGATGTACTTCTGGTCCAATTCCAGGTTCACCACTGAGCACATGCCCGCCCCCCGCCCCCCCCCCGCACGCTCCTGTGGGACGCTCCATCCGCCCCAGCATTGCAATGTTCATAAGTCGCGCCTGGTACCTCAAGGTATGTAGAAAAAATATTTAAAGCTGTCTATGGCCAAATTGCTGATTCGGAAAATCAGCACTGAATCTTCGGATTCAGCCGAATAGGATCAGGGACAGTGATCTGAATCAACGAATCGAATCACTGTCCCCGATTCGGGCCGAATCCAAATTGAATACAGCCCATTTCACACACCCCTAATGTATATGCATGTGATGGCACAATATAACAATTCCAGTGCTGAAATCTGAGGTGTAACATTACCAAGTGCAGCAACCGTAAGTGAGTTAAGCAGGTCAAATGCCACTGAACACTTTGTGGTCCTAAATCATCCTCAACAAAGTCTTTAGCTTTCCAGAATGCTGGAAGTGCTGCAGAATACTGCATTTCTTGATGCGATCACGGACAGAGTTTTACCATTATAATTGTTCATAACTATGAATTACTGCTACCCCACAGGAAGATAGATGTTAATAGTCCCTGATTTAGGTGTTTCTAGTGTAGACGTCAGTATTTGGAGCACATATTAAGAAAAATGCACAATATTTTAACTGATATTTAAGTTTTCCAGAAATGTACATCATAAGTGTTTTGTATCCCTTGTAACTCAAAAGTGGAGTAGCCTCAGTTACTGAGCATTCCAGGAGTTAAAGCTATCCAATTATACAGGCACCGTGAAGTTAGAGAAAAATTAGTAGTTCAGTTGAAACATATATCCTGACCCAGGTTTGTTCTGTTTGAACAGATTATAAAATCTGATAGTTCACCATTTGGCTAGCTTGAAAGCTAGCTATGGGCAAAAGCCATGGGAGAAGCAAAATCTCCCAGGGAATTCTCTCCAATTAACTCAATGGAGTTTTCTCCCCTTAGAGAGGAGTGTTCTCCCCTTAGAGCGGGAGAAACCTTGCTGCTTATGGAAATAACCTAATTTTTTCTTGCAAACACAGTATCTCTTCAAGGAGAACCTACATCCTTAGAATGATCTCCCCTGTTATAGGAAGTTTTCTTGGGAGGGAGGTGTTTCTTGGTTGGCTTCTCCTACAGGCTGCAGGACAGACAGAAGGAGTCATGCAGTGCGGTTTGAAGGACAGCTGTGCACTGGTTCTGTCTTCTCCTCACCCATGGAAACCTTATGGAGAGATGTGTGTGAGCTCAGTGTCATAGGCTGAACATGCCAGAGATATGTTCTTCACCTTTCCCTCCACATTTGTGATTAGAAAGGACCATTGAGCCTATAATGGGTAACAGAAATCTCATTTGATATTCTTTTTAATAAACATACAAGCCAAGTTAGTATAGCTTGGATACAAGTTGTCTTCTAACATAGTTAAAGTACTATTTAACAGATGCTGTGGCCATTTCATACAATCCAGTAAAATTGTGTATTATTATATTTAGAATGGAAATTAAACATTACAATTTCATTGGAGGAGTGAAGATGTGTCTGATTTAGAGTGCCTGGAGTAGTAACTCATGAGCAGAATGATGGATCTGAGATATACTTGAAGGGATAATTGTACACAACCAGTTTAAAAGCTGGTAAATATTTAAGGGTCAAGGGTTAAATGTCAAAGCCACAGTACTTGGGCTTAGCTCCATAAAGTATCAAGAATGACTGGTAATTAAATCCAGGGTATATTTCACCAAAGGGAAATAAATTTGACAGCTAACAACCAATACTGGATTACCACCTTTCAGAGGTTAAGGATCATGCTAGTAATTGTAGGTGGTTTACAGTTGTTAACATAATAGTAATAGTAGAATGAGTGCTTACTCCTAGACATCACCATACTAAACAACTAAATCATCTGCATGTTTAAAAAAAAAGGAAAGAAAAAGTTCCTGGTAAAATGTCTGTACTTTAGTTCATTCAGTACTTTACTGTTTAAAATAAATATCTTCACACTGTTTCTGCTTGAATCACAACTAAATGTGATTCTGAAACAGTTTTGAACATGTTTTGAGTTTTGGAAATTTTAAAGATGAAATATAAAAATGGCTTTGTACTGCGGGGAGGGGTTTCTGAGTCATATTTCTTTAAAAAATGACAGGATGTCAAAGTTATTATTGAACGTAGTAACTTTTGCAAAATGTTCAAGTTCTTTAGCAGTTGTTTTTATGTCATACTAGGACATTTTCAAGTGCATGATACACTATCAAATAAGCTGCCATTGGAATGCTGCTAATGGCTTACATTTATAGACCATATTCTAACCAACAGGCTCAAGGTGTGTTTCAGACCATGTGTAAGCATTTCAGTTTTAAATTAGAAACTTATCTACAGAGTAAATGAAAGACAAATTAAGAGTTGCCTCTAATTTTTGTGTGCCTAAGTTTAGTTGCCTAACTTGAGATGCCATGGGCCTGATTCTTTTTTTCAGAGATGTTTAGTACCCAAAGCTCCCTTTCTTTCTTTTTGCTGATGGGTGCTCAACCTAGGGCTGGCTGGAAAAAATGTTGAGGATTTAAATATTTATTTTTTAAAATTCTTCATTGGAATGAAACAAGGACCTTCTGAAATCTGTGAATGGTACAAGAAAAAACTGGGATACAGCCCACCATCAGAGCAAACTTTGCTATAGTTAAAATGTCAGTTCTACAAGGAGCTCAGTACAGGTGGATGTCAGCACATACACTAAGCCTCACTGGCTTCAGTGAGCCAGTGGGTGTTTTAGCTCACTGAAGATATTTCAGGTATAGCCATCTTTACCCACGATAGCAAGTATAGGAAAGTCAAATGTCTGTTTTACTAAAAGCATGCTGCAATAAATATTGTTCTTGGGAGGCAGTGGAATTGACTGAGCCATCACTTCATCTCAGGGTAGAA
Source organism: Alligator sinensis (assembly GCF_000455745.1). Lineage (NCBI taxonomy): Eukaryota > Metazoa > Chordata > Crocodylia > Alligatoridae > Alligator > Alligator sinensis. Next base: position 2,353,240 of record NW_005842023.1, on the reverse strand, counting down.
TTCAAGTGTTACCTCTTTTCCATACACACAGACCTCTATGCTAGGTGAAATCGGTGGTGCATTACCCTCGACACACAGCCACACTTCACCATTAATATGAATACTTAGGTGGTTTATACAGCTTGAATGTTTTGCAGAATAGCTTGAGCCACGCTATTCAGGACAGGAAAATCAAGCTAATAACACTGTAGTGAAGATAACACTGTTAGTATTTCTAGCTAAAACCCTCCACAGATATGGATCTCTTTTCACATTTATTAAAATATCATTATACCCAGTGTGATAAAATGGACATAATTTATATTTTCATCTTGTCATTTGCATAACAATAAATTGTGGTAGGGTACTCGGAGAATAATGACTTTGGTTCAAATATGTACAAAGAAATCGTGCATAAATATACAGGGTGGGTTTTTTGTGGGGTTTTTTGTTTTTTTACATATTTCTTTTTAATTCCTTTCCTGTGTCTGCAGATTTCCTGCTGGAACAGAACATTCCCTTAGATTCAGCATGAGGGAAGTAGTTTTGCATGAGTAGCATCAAAGCCGGCAGATACCTGTTGTTGACCTCAGCATAGTTTTTGCCCTTTTTTTTTCCAGAGCTCACTGTGGGCAATCATAATGTGTGGCACAGCTTTGGGTTTGTCTCCCAGGTCCTCCTGTTTCCTCCTCGTGAGGCCCATAGTTTCCAGTGTCTGCAGTAGATTCAGGTCTTCCTTTCAGAGAGGCAAAAGCTGATCTGGAGATCCTGTCCAGACCTGTGGGAAAGTGCAGCAAAGCAATAGCTATTAATACTGTTCCTTTCCCACTCACTTTGAAAGGAACTCCCAACAGGAAGATTTCAGCAGTCTGCAGAACTTAACTGCTTGGCTTTAACTCTTTGGCTCCTACACTATGAAGTTGCTTCAACAAAGTCTTCACCTTTCCAGAATGCTGGTTGTCTCTTGATGCGATCACAGAGTTTTACCATTATAATTTTTTATAACTATGAATTACTGCTACCCCACAGGGAGATGGATGTTAATAGTCCCTGATTCCGGTGTTTCTAGTGTGGACTTCAGTATTTGGAGCACATCTGATTATTATCAGTTTTAAATGCTTTAGAGACTAGTGTCAGTGAGTTCTTTCAGCTTATGGTCATAATTGCATCCTAAAACTTTTTCAGTCTGTGGATCCTTCAGAGTCTGCTCTGTCTTAGTGTACCTATTTAACTTCTATTGAGACATTATGCATCCACTACCTCCAGGCTTAATTATTTTCTGATATGCAGCATGTTACCTCTTTTATATGACCCCAGTTGACACAGTAGTAAAATACTAATACATATTTGTGGTATGTATTAATTGTTTCAAACTTGACTAAGTCACTTAAAGAGATATGCTCAGATAGAAAAGAGAGAGAGAGAGTGTGGGTGCGTGTGTACATGCGCATGTGTGCGCACACACACATATACACACATGCACTCACAAAGAAAAAATAATTAGATTCTATACTATGCAAAATATCACCACGTAGAATTTTTCAAGTTTTCGTCATTTTTTGTATTTCTGTCCTCTTGGAATTGAGTGGTTGAGGTGGTTTCACTTTTGTTTCTAGACAGTTTCTAATCAATAGTTCTTACATCCCAGCCCATGCCATATTATGCTACAGCGAGGTTTGTACGATGAACAGTGCAGAGAAATACTTAATACATGCATTTTTAATTTAAAATCTAGACCAGGTTGGCTGTATTTTTTAAACTCTGCTCACTTTCTACATCTTCAGAGGAAAAGTATATTATGATATACTGACTAGAGTTTGTGAGACATAATTACCAGTGGCCTTCTTCAATATACTCTGGGTTGCATAAAGAGTTAACTGCAATTTCTTACACTTATTATTTTTAATTTGCACAGTTTTGGCATTCTTACTCATCATGAACTCCCTTTGAAAGTAATGAGAGTTATAAGTGAGCTTTGCAAAATCGGATACAGTGGTTACATGCTCTTTGAGAATCTCCAGCTATGAATAAGATTTTATTATTTCATAATTTTGCTGGAGTCTTTTTCCATTGTTCTTTCCTTTAAATCTCCCATCAAAAAGATTAAATCTTCCTAAAATACTTCCTTAAAACACACTTGGAACTGTTATTTCTTCTTTTATTAAAAAGAGAAGAGACATGCATGCACATTCTGTTAGAAAACCTAACTTAGGTCAGAAAATAAATGCTATTCAAAAGGAAATCTAACCAATGAAGTATAAAGAGTTTCACTTCCTGTATTTGGATTTTTAACCTTTCCCAAACTTTCTCTATTGTAAAGTTAAAACAAAGTCTTATCAGCAAGTAACATATAGTAGCAGCTGGATATCATTAGAGCCCTCTGTATGAGCTATTCTTCTTCATTACCTTTTTCATGACAGCTCTTACTTTGCACAGAAAATGTTACTTTGTGTTGGAGATTTATGTAATTCAGGTGTCTTCCATTCTGAAAGCATGGCTGCAATGGGAATGAGTGGTTTACAAGTGGAGCCAATAGAAATTTATGGGGGAAAAAGATAAAATTTACAAAGAGCAGTGAAAAAACATGAGTTTATACAAGTAGTTTAATAACCTCCCTCCCCTCATCAAGTCTCCCACTTTCCTTTTGTGGGCATTTCACATAATAGAAGGTGAGGGGAGGTATTTTGTTTTTGGTGGGGACTGAAATAAGTCCAGTGGCCGGGGATGTTGGGTAGCAAATCTGTTTCTAGTTTCTGTAGGCAACTAAACTAACCTGATAGATCCATTCCTGCAAGGTAGGATGAAGAAGGTACACTCCTTTTTGTTTATTGTCTGATAAACTGATGTGGTTAATTTTTAACTATAAATGTTTATTTACAATCTCTTTAATATATTTAAATAGTTATTCAAATTTAGAGCAAGCAGATGGATAATTTACTAGTGCAACATTTGTAAACTGATTCCTCCTTTGTAGAGCCTTAGACATTCTCCTTTGTCTACTAACTGACCTGCAAGGGGGGGCAGTGCCCAGCTGGACTTATATGTTGCCCGCCCCCCCCCGCCTCTCACAAGGAGGGGCTGGAGAGGGGGTGGGGCTCAGCTGATCCCAGCCTGGCAACCCAGGCTGCAGGGGAGTGAAAAGCCCCCAGTGGGGGCTGCTTCCTCCTTATCTATTCTCCCCCCATCCCCGCACTGGGAAGACCATGGCTGGAGCGGGGCAGTCATGGGCAGGGCTTGTGCATTCCCTTTCTATCCCAATTCACCTTGGGGGGGCGGGGGGGCTGGAGAAGAGGTTGGGCTGAGCTGATGGGCGAGCCAGGCCGCAGGAGAGCCAAAAGCTTTCCCCCTGTGCTGGGCAGATCCCAGCTTGGGGGGCTAGGGCCTGGCTGGTGCAGTTTCCCACCCTCCTTACAGGCTGGGTGCTGGGGAGGTGGTGGGGCTGAGCTGACACCAACCCCACTCACCTGGCTGCTGCAGTGGTAAAAAGCCCCCACTGCTGGGGCTTTCCTTCCTCTTGTCCTGTACAGACACGGGGCTAGGGGACTCTGGGGAACTGTTCCCTTGCCCCATCCCACCAGGTTGACAGGCCCTGGCTGGGAGCAGAGGCTTTAGTGCCTTAGCTCTGTGATAGCTGGTAGAAGGGTCAGCCTTGCTTCACTGAATCATACAGCACAGCCCAGGGCTGCAAAGCATCCTGGGATTCTAGGGGACTGTGAGTTGCCTTGAATTGGGAAGAGATCTGGGACAGAAGTTCCATAAACCAGTTTGATCTTAATCAGTTAAATCTGATACTACATCCAACTAGGTTTAATCTTGAACTGGTTTGGGCCATTTTGAAAGTGGTTTATGTGCACTGAACTTCTGTTTTGTTACAGATTTAAACTGGTTTTGGATCACTTAAACCAGGTTATGTGTAAGTTCTGTCCCTAGCCCCCTAGTGATGCCATCTGATACCCTCTTTGACCCCTGACAGCCTAAGATGATTGCACATTTCATGCAATCCATTCCCCAGAGAATATTGCCATATCTTAGTTATAAATTTTACTTTGCACTGGTGTCTTGCCTTTTGTAGATCTTTTGTAGATCTCTTCTACTTAAGTCCCATCCCTGACTGTGTTCTCTACTGACCTTAAGCAAGATGATGCAGTCCCCTTTTGAAAGCCAGCCCTATCATTCTTTAATCAAAAAGCCAGCCCTCTGCCCACAAACAAGGGACTGTATCACCATCACAATGCAATTAATTTGATTTATTTTGCATGTTTTAAAGTGAATTAATACACAATGTAATAGCATGTATATGGCTCATAAGCTTTAAATGCATAATGTCATCATCCTACGGAAGCCAAATGATCGCTATCACTTTAGCTGACTTTTTTCCACATTGCCATTTGAAAATTTATTCATTTGAATGCTTGCTTAAACAGATGTACCATATGTTAAGCACGGATGAATGCCAAACTCCTAAGCGTAGTAAACTTTGTGAGGAAAAGGGTTGTGAGGTCAGTGCTTTCTACTGAAACTCTTTGCCATTTCAACCTCAGATGTGGGCTAGGAAATGCTTCTCTCACATCTTTAATTTTCTTCAAGGATACTACCATGGATGCTTAGAAAAGAACTGTCTGAAGCTGTTCTGTAGTTTGAAAGGACTTTAAAAGGTCTCTGCTTTATTCGTGCTGATAAAAGAATTAGATTACTGTAAAAACTGCTTTCGGCCAATTGGTGCCAAATCCTGAAGTCCGTATTCTCTGAGGTAGGTCTCTCCGTCTCTCCTGTTGGAGCCATTTCACTTTGTAAAAAACTCACTTTTACCTCAGGCCCTCCTCAGGCATAGCTCCCATTAGCTTCAGAGAATATTTTTCCTTATAAAATGGGAGCAAATGCTCCATGCTCTTTGGAATTCACCCCAGCCAACTTGTGGAGTCTGAGTGAACGTACGCAGAAACAGTTCTCCTTTGAATTCAGACAGTTCATACTCATAGGCCAGAATCAAAAGCAAGGTCTACACTTTCTCTGCTGTTGCTACTGGGTCCAGAAGCCACATAAAATGTCAATTCAGTCAGGTTAAAAATGCTCTTAGTAAAAGCAGTTAACTATGAAAGCAGCTAACAAACTCTGACAGGGAAATGGAGAACGAAGCCAGAAAGAGTTGATAAGCAACAGATTGAATCTAACAAAATGGGGAGGGGGGTCTGAATGGGAGGTATGGATCATATGCATGAAGGTCATGAGGGCCACAAGTGTTTCAAGTAAGAGCTGCTTCCTTTTCCAGAGAAAGCAATAGAGAGAATTGTCAATAAAGGAACCCAAACTAGGAAAGGAAATCCAAAGAAATATGTTGAGACAGAACACCTAACAGAGTAAGACTCCAGGTGAGGTAGAAGTAGAACTTCAAAGAGTACAGAGAAATTTGATATGAAATCTTGTGGGAAGAGCGCTCGGCCAAATCCGAGCAGTCGCAAAGCTTTCTCTCATGCGTGGATGAGCTCTATCTGACTCAAGAAGTCGACAGGCCAACAAGAGGTAAAATGCTGTTTGACCTGGTACTGGCAACAGGGGATAACCTAATCAGTGACCTAATGATCGAAGGGAAGCTGGGTGACAGTGACCACAAGCTGATC
>NW_005842023.1:2344460-2346860 GCF_000455745.1 Alligator sinensis | reverse complement strand
CGATCTGCTGGCTGGGGAATTGGCTCTGTGGTCAGACCCAGAGGGTGGTGGTTGACAGAAGTCAATCGTCGTGGTGCGCTGTGATCAGTGGGGTCCCTCAAGGCTCTGTCCTTGGGCTAACACTATTCAACATCTTCATTAATGATGTGGACATTGGAGTCAGAAGCGGACTGGCCAAGTTCGCTGATGACACCAAACTCTGGGGTAAAGCATCCACACCTGGGAACAGGAGGGTGATCCAGGCTAACCTTGACAGGCTCAGGAAATGCATGGATGAGAACCTGATGGTGTTTAACATCGAAAAATGCAAGGTTCTCCACCTTGGAAAGAAAAACCCACAGCATGCTTATAGGCTCAGCAGTGCTATGCTGGCTAGCACTATGGACAAAAAGGATTTGGGGGTCATGATTGACCACAAGATGAATATGAGCCTTCAATGTGATGCTGCGGCTAGTAAAGTGAGCAAAATGCTGGCTTGCATCTATAGATGCTTCTCAAGCAAATCCGTCATTCTCCTATTGTACTCAGCCCTGGTGAGGCCGCAGCTGGAGTACTGTGTCCAGTTTTGGGCTCCACAATTCAAAAAGGATGTGGAGAAGCTTGAGAGAGTCCAGAGGAGAGCCATACACATGATAAGAGGTCAGGAAAACAGACCTTATGATGAGAGGCTGAGAGCCCTGGGGCTCTTCAGCCTGGAAAAGTGCAAGCTCAGGGGTGATTTGGTAGCTGCCTATAAGTTTATCAGGGGTGCTCATCAGGATCTGGGGCAACGTCTGTTCACCAGAGTGCCCCAGGGGATGACAAGGTCAAACATTCACAAAATTCTTCATGACCATTTCAGGCTGGACATAAGGAAGAACTTCTTTACTGCCCACACCCCCAAGGTCTGGAATAGACTGCCACCAGAGGCCAAGTGGTTCAAGCACCTACTTTGAACGCCTTCAAGAGAAAATTGGATGTTTATTTTGCTGGGATCATATGACCCCAGCTGATTTCCTGCCCTTTGGGCAGGGGGCTGGACTCGATGATCTTCCAAGGTCCCTTTCAGCCCTAATGTCTATGAAATCTATGAAATGAGAGTAGAAGAGAAAAAGATGACGGCATCAAAAATTAAGGCTATGACAACCTGAAAGTGCACCTCATCTCATCTGATTTTGAAAGCTACGCAATCTTGGATATGGCTGGTGTTTGGAGGGTTAACCACCTTTGAATTCTAGGCACTGCAAATACAAGTTGAGGAGTCACCGTGGAACACTTGGCAGATATTAGAACACAGATGGCCAATTGTGGCTCATGAAATAAGGCTCTTGAAGTAATTTAATAACAAATTAATAGTTCAGCGGTAGTACTATATGCACATCATTAACTCAGACTCAGACATGCTCATCTTGCAAGTTTTGTGTCCTGTGACTCAGTTGTGTCAAGGTTTTGGTTTGCAGCTAGAAGGTTTCAAAGGTTTAGCCACCCCTCTACTGGAGCATAGAAACCAAATGAGTGGTATGACTTCATTTGGCCCCACTGTCACTGCTGAGCTGCTGGATGGGAATAAAAGAAAGAAAGGAAGGAACTAATATTAAAGAACTTAAGTATTAGCTAAATGTTTGTATGGAAAAAAAACCTTAATAAGGTGCTCAGCACCCCTGAATATCAGGATACTTCTATGTCAGTGCCTAAATGAGGTTGCAGGTACAAAGAATTGAAAAAGTTGTACTAAATATTTGTATCAAGGTGCTTGAAGATTGTAAATCCCAATGGCAGGATTCTGGTCTCTTTTACATGAGTTGGGAAAATGAGCACAAAGGGGTAGTAATAGGGGAGAAAACAGATACCATACTCCTTTAAACATGATGTGAGACTTGGATACTGTGCCTGTTGACCCAAGATTCATAGTAGAGGTTGGCTGTTTTTAGGGAGCAGGGCAGATGGGTATGAATGTACCAAGGGCACCATGCACTGCTCTTTTTGAAGAAGCAGGAAGGGAGCACGTTATAGAATATCAGCCCCTTGCTCTGGCAATCCTTCCTGCCCTGTAGTATAGGATATTGGTTCGGTTCTTCTTTACCACCAGCCCCCCTTCAGCCCTCCCTGTGGCTTCTGTCTTAGAGTCTCTAATGAGTATCACAGCACAACTTGGTTTTAGAGAGGGACTCCCCATAGACCAAACCCACAACAAAACAGCAAGCTTCCCTAAAAACACCTCCCCATCACTGCTCTTGAGATCTGTCTCCAACACACTTGAAAGCAGGACCCAATTTCCCTTACATTACTACAGAATTGGGGTATCAAACTCAGATTTGTTTGAAAGTTGGACTGTACTAGACAGGGTAGGAATCCATCATGACTAGGCAGGAAGAAGAGGAATGGACAAGTTCACCTGCTCTGATAGGCTTTTTATCTTTC
>NW_005842023.1:2338915-2344187 GCF_000455745.1 Alligator sinensis | reverse complement strand
CTTTCCCTAATTCCCATACTTTTCAGAGGGCAGTGCATATTCTATAATTGGAACAGTATGATTTCCCATTGTTTACAGTTTGACATTTTGTGATGATTATCTTTCATTGTTGAGCCTTCACAAAATTCCTTCATTCCTAAATGAAGAGAAACTTTTCTATGTGTATGAAAATGTGCTAATAATAAAGAATAGCCATTTAAAGGCCCTCTCTGTGTTTGTCATGCACTAAAAAGATGGATCCCAACTGGAACAACGGAAGAAAAGATGTATCATTGTCCTGCTGACATCATATAATCTTCCAGTTCCCCTTGGGATATAAAATGCAATTGCAAAGAAAAATAGAACACTGTGGGTCTGTTTCTGTCCTGCAGAATAAAGTGAAGACCTAAAACAGTGTAAATTCTTTGTGACTGAGAAATCTGTGAATGATTTGGGGAAAAAAGAACTACAGAATATTCCGATTCAAAGATGTTGTCTTATTAGGGAGATTATACTTTTCTGGTATACTATAATTTAAATATTTTATATTGTTGTTACATCCTCATCTTTTATAAACCCAGAATGTTTCTTCTTGTATCCTTCTATTTTGAATAATTCTGTGAATACAAGAATTGTTTTGTCATTGATACTTTCACTATATTAGCTGACTAGAATTTGTAGATGGTAATTGAAATTGAAATTGAACTGAATTGAAAATGGTAATAAAAAAAAACTTTATTTTTTAAAGAATTAAGGAGCTAACTATGCTTTTTGGTTTACTTAAACACAAATATTTTATTTTTTTAATGAGAGACTTGTATTTGAAAAGACATTTTTGCCAGGAAATGTGTAACAGATGCTAGCACATTGATTTTTCTATATGTTAATTCAAATGTTCCTGAATATTTTGACATTTCTGGAGTTTTGTCCATTTATTTTCTGGTATTTTTTGTTTTGAGTTTTAATCTTGGATTTTGTTTAGGAAACAGGTAAACAAAAGTGTGTGCATGCGCACATATATGTGTGTACATGCTTCATGAAGCAAGTTGGCCATGAACATGAGCATAGGTCCCACTTCATTTTAAGTAATTAAAGCTTAATTACAGCATGTTCTGTTCTCTCAGGGAAAAGAGGAGAGAAGACAAAAAAGGCTTTGTAATCATGTGCTGTATTCAGGGTTTAGATCTCACCTTGTAAAAGTTTTTATTGCAGCCGCCTCCTCCACTTGTGCCATGAAATAGTGAATCACTCCTCCTTGTCTCTAAGCACAACTGCAGCTCTCATGTTTTATCCTGACACCTCCTAGATGAGCTTTCCATACCCAAGAAAGGGAGGACATTTGATGCTTCTAATATTATTCTGATGCCTCCCCTTCTCAGAGGAGTCAACCTTGCTAGCAGCATTAGCAGTTAAACTCAGCATGAGACTGCATTCAGCCTCTTACCCTAGTGATTAATGTATGTGAGAGCTCAAACCACCCCTTGCCTTCTTCTAGTGCATTCATTCTCATGGCATAACGTTTCGTGTGTTCAGCTGTAGGATGACCTGGGCAGAAGCCCACTGGCGCCAACAATTTTTCCATCCTTTGTACAAGTATCCAGAGAGACTAGTCCAGAGAAATTGACAGTGGCCTCACTCACCGCTGCTAATGATTGTCAGTAGCTGAAGACTTCCTTCCTTGTGTGGCTGTAACTTCACTGGATAAACATGTAATTTGGAAAGTAGCAATAAAGATAGAATGTGATTACTTTTTTTTAGCATGTAATATTTTCTCAATAGAAAAGTTTTTCTCTGAGCCCTGTCAAGTAGAGATATTGCAGATGCAGCTTACTTTGCAAATTTTGGATTAACCTTTGCCTTAGAGGCCCCAAATGTTTGAGTTTCTCTAAATACAGAGACCTAATTTAGAAAAAAATTTTTTTTTTACTGCTACTAATATGCACATATGAGCCAACAGTACAATTAAAACACTCTAATAAGATGATTGTTTTACAGCAGGATTATGGTAGGCTTACGTTCAATAGTGCCTTAATTTAAATTATACTATTTCTGTAATAATATCCTGGTCCACTTTATTGGCCATAACCTTTCTATTAAGACTCAGGCATTGGGAGAGAATACGTTTTATTACCTTGTTATTTTGCAGGTTGTTGATTAAAGTTACTTTAATTATTAATAACTTTGTAATAACAACATATTCTTATGTCATAACTTTTACCAGCAAACACTAGCCACTTACTCCTCTCCAGTTAAAAATCAATGGACAGAGGGTGTGAGAGAACTAAGGGACATCCCCAGTTTTTTCAGCACAGTGTGAGACACATAGATGAACTGATATTGTTGGGAGCATCACAAGGCAAGAGTCAAGGAACTAATTCACATCTACCCACCGCCATGTCCCATACGTTTCAGAATGTATTTTGACAGATTAGCGTTTGAATTTCGGTTTCTATCTACCTAGTTCCCATTGTTGCTCTGAATAAAAACGGATTGTTTGAAAGGCCTCCAGTGTGGGGGTTTTTTGGTTTTTGTTGTTGTTGTTGGGGGTTTTTTCCTGAGTCCAAGCCCTGAATTTTGGGAATGGGATGGAGAAGCAGGGTTTCAGCTGCCGGTTGAAACATACCTTGTTTGAAAAGTCCTTGTTAAAATATAGTGCTACATTACCAAATCTACACTCCCATATTGGTGCGTTAGGCAATGTGCTACTATATGATTGAAAATCCCCCAAGTTTTCTTAGATTTTTTATGTGCTTGTCTCAAAATATCAATGCACTGAATGTTCCCAAGGAAGCAAGGAATTAACTTGTATTTCTGTTTCCCAAGAACAAACTTGCCATATCAATAATCTATGGCCCAGGTTGCCTGAGGGTTATCCATTTATGGGAGGAATGATTTATTTAGAGCCAGATTTTGCAAACCCTTAATCAAGCAAATAGTCCTTTGATTTTACTAGGACTACTTGTAAGCAGCCATTTATATGATCAGCCTCAGTAAGAGGAACAATTATTTAAGGTACAGGGGAGAATATGCTATTAAATATTCAGTTCTGCTATTTCTTTCTTATGCTTCTATTTTCCTTTTTAGATCGGAAGGAGGATTTTAGGAAAACAAATTCAACTGAATATAAAAGGCTGTTCTTTATTTAGAATAAAATCATTGACTCACTAATAAGAGGTGTAATAATATGGTTCAGTTCTGCTCTCACTTAGTGCATCTACACAAGACACTTTACTGTGCAGCAGACTAATTTGCTGCACTGGAAAGCATCACCATCTAAACATGTGCAGCAATTAGTGCACAGTATATTCATTTACTGCGGTGCAGGATAGTCCTGTCAGATACAAGTGGTATCCGGCAGCACAGTAAATTACTGTGCTTAAATGTATGTGTAGATGGTGACATCAAAATTAGTTTACTTCAGCTCAAATTGAGTCGGAGTATATTCAGTCGCATTAATTGCAGATGTAAATGCGCCCACGGGTGCTATAACGAATTTTTCTGTTCTCTTCAATAGGAGCAGAATCAAAATTTTACTGAGTCTCTCTTTCTCTCTTTGTCCCTCTCTCTCCAAGTTGTCTATTTTATATTAACTATGTATGTGTCCACTTAGCTGTTAAATGATTCCTGTCAACCAGAGTTAGATATTTTAAAAGACCTAGTATATAGTGTTAAATCCTTGATTTCTGAAATGTTTTGCATGTGATTTATTGTTGAAGGGGAGGAGCTGCTGTACCTAATTGGATAATTGTAAATTATAAGTGTGAAAAATGTTCACTATAAAATGTTCTTTATGCTCCACCATAGCATTCAAACCAAGTTCCTCCCCATTTTTGAAAGACCATATAAAGTAAAAAGATATGTGTTTTCCTGAATTAAAGCTGGTTCCACGAGCTGTTTCTAGTGAAAATCTAGGACAAAATACCCTTTAAGTTCCGTGGTCCCACAGCCTTCTTTGGGCAAAATCCCCTGTTAACTTTCTCTCATTTGGAAGATTTAGGTTGCCAGATTTGTAAGTTAAAGCAAAAAATGTTTTAAAAAAAGGTTTACTGTTCAGAAAGAAATCTATCATTTCCAAATGTCATGAAAACCAGTCTGTTTTGTATTCCTTAACTAAAAAGGTGGGTAGTGGCTAGCAAAGTCTTTTGTGGTCAGAAGAAAATCCATGTCAAAGGTACAGGTTGGATATGAGACTGCTCTACAACACTGTAGCTAAAGCAAAAGACATTTGTAGCAATTTCTTTATATTCCAAAGTCAACATAATGGTTCTATGGCATTTCTGATGAAGTGCATTTAATATGCTCTGTGGCCATCAGCGTCACCAAAATTAAATTCAGTTTAATGAGAAATTATTTTTAGCATGACATTTATTTTGGTGAATAAAGTTTTTGTCTATAAGTTATAGAGTTTCCACCAAAGGAAATAAGCATCTACAGTAACTTACTACTTTCTCTTTTATCCTCCATATATTAAGGCACCAAACCTGCAAACACTTATTGCACGTAAATAGTCCCATTGATGTTGATGGGATTGGTCATGTGCATGAAATTATTTACATGCATAAATGTTTGCCGGATCAGGATCTTTGCCTGCATTCTATGCAGTATTTTGTTCTTTTTTTCATTGTGTCCTTGTTTTACAAGTCCATTTTTTTATTCTTTGAAATTTAAAATATATTTTACTTTCATAATAGAGGCTTCTTTTAGAGGATTTACATAAGCGAGATTTGTGAAGACTTTTTTTTTTAATTTTGTAGGTTATTTTTACCCAAGTTCTGCATATTGAGCCAAATCCTTATTCTTTGTAAAGCAGCATCAGTTGTAAATTGTACCCAGTGGAGCTTTACCAGCTTACTCCATGTGGGAATTTTGTTCTTATACTTTCACCATAATCCACTTTGGTTTTCTAGTAATTTAATTATCCTAAGACTTGCTTACACAAATAACCTCAGTGTTTTAGTTGAGGACATACATATTTTCATACCAAGCTTTTAATATGTTTCTCTTCACAAACTTAAGTATTTTAAAGTTCTAAGAATAACTTTAAAGACTGATGAGTTATGAAAATAAGTATAAAGAGGAATGTACTGCTATTAGCAAATATAAACGATGGGTAGTTAAAGGTGCACATGAATAAAAACACATTTCTCTGACCCTTTGCAGTTTAATGGTTGCTATAAATATAAAGATAAAAAAATATTTTGCTGATAATACTTCAAATTATTTTGTTTCAGTTTTACCAATCCAACCTCTCTCTCAAAGCTTCCTTGCTTTTGGAATCTTACTTGAATGATTT
>NW_005842023.1:2333550-2338884 GCF_000455745.1 Alligator sinensis | reverse complement strand
ATAGATAAAATGTGCTTTAAATCAGAATATTTAGTTTTTCATAGGTCTAATGGCCATTTCTTACTCTATCACTTCATTTAGAAGAATGAGTAAGGGATAGGTTTTCAGAGCTGTCTATTCCATGGTAGTTTACACAGCAGAAAGAGAAATCTGAGAACAGGACTTGAAAGAAAACAAAGAGCTTTACAGTATTTTTTTTCTTTTCAGGAAAACACACAGAAGCTAATTTTAGCTTCTTGATCAAATTGACCCAGTCTTTAACCCTGGCAAACGTTACCACAACACACTTCCAATAGACAATAGTTTGCATACCAACATCACACTGGAAACAGATGTGCATGCAGAACTGGCTTTTTTGGGAGACTCTCTGAGAATTCCACTACAGTGAAAGTCTGAAAGAGCTTTCTTCCTAATTGGGATATAAACTGGGTCTTCTTTCAAATCCAGTCTGTGAGCTTTTCAAAGTCTCCCTCTTTCTTTCTCTTTTAAAAAATGTATTATGTCACAACAGTATTTTTGATCAGAGTTTCCAAATATCATTCACTTGGAGAAATGTTGCCTGGCATGAAGGTTGATTATTATCTTGGAAAAAAAATTGTTAACAGCTGGACTATTCATGGGCGAGGGTTGCACAGTTTATATATCAAAATGTTTGGAATGTGAACAATTACCTCTTTTACTTTCTCACAAAGTCTCCTATAGTTTATATAACTACGTTTTTGTTACCAGAAATATGTAACCCCCCTCCCTGCTGCCTCTTCTCCATCTCCCCTCCCTGTCTCCTGCTCCGCCCTCACCACATTATCTTTTCTTTTTTTCCTCCCCTGACCTGCTGGGGTTCTGAGTTCATAGTCCATGGAAGCGTTTGGCCATGTAATATTTCTGGTCCTTTGGTAACATGTATTCTTAGAAGACAGAACTGTGCTTAGAAAAGGTCCTCCCACCCAGATTGTTCATTCCTTTCTAAATTGCAAAGTTTTTTAAGCTTCCAAGTATTTCATGTGGATTCTTTTTTTGTGTTCTAAAGAATCTTTATAGTTTCTGAATGTTTTGAACTGAGCCATGTTTGCAAAGAGCAGAGAAATCATTCACTGTGTAAAATACATTTCCTGTTTCATCCCCCACTATATTCTGTAGACCCAGGCATGGACAAGAAAGTAACTTTACTCAGATGACTGTTCACCGACCTACTAAAAATTTGTATTGCTCTAGTGCCTGGAAATCTCAGTCATTGACCAGGTCCTAGTTGTGCTGTCATGTCAAGCATAGCAAAAGGTTGTTCCTTCCCCCAAATTGCTTATAGTCTTAAGTCTAAGGCAAGAGGCAACAGAGGGATACGGGCATATAAGAAGAACAAGGAAACAATGAAACAACACCAGCTACCTAACTGTTGTCAAGCATTTTGTAGGCATCTTGGCAAAGGAAGGTTTTAAAGAGGGACTTGAAGGAGGATAATGAAGGAGCTCTGCAGTTGCTTTGAAGTAGCTTTTCTCCTCCCAAGGACAAAAAGCCAATATGGACTCTTGGGGAGAATCTAGGGGAAGACAGCAGAATTTGCTGGTGAGATTGAATCCTGTGTGGCAGCATATGGATTCATCCACCTTCCAGAACTTACTCCCATTCATACCTGAATCAACCTCATCCACTGCAGGGCCATCTTGGGGTCAAGGTAGAAATATTAGTATTAGTAGCATAAAAGGGAAGGGGAAATCAGGATAGGCACCAGTTCTGGATGCCAACTTAAGAGGTTAAAATCAATATTTAGTGATTGCATATCTATTTTATTTAAAAAAGAAAATAAAACAGAAAGATTTTCATTTAGTTTTCTCCTCTTCATTTCTCTCCCCCCTCCCAAACTGCAAAAAAGAAAAGACAATTAGCCAAAACTAATCAGCCAATTTCAATCAACTTGGAGTCAGCTGAAATTGCATTTTTAACATGAAATCACGATTCATCAGAAATAATTAGTGACCCTCTAATTTGCAGTACAGATAGCACAGAATAAAGATGTATGGCATAAGCTCCTATAAACTGATTTTGCCCAGAAGGATGGTACAGGTAGTTGATATACAAATGTCTTGCAATACTGCAAAACACCTGTAGGTCTGATGCAGACCCCATAGATCAAACACTTGAAGCACGAACAGGGAAATTTGAAACAGCTTGCTGAGTAGTTGATGACATGTTCTGCTGCTTATCTGTTAATTTGGTCTCCTCTTTACCTATGAAATCATCATCCTCTTCAGCTTTACAATGTGCTATGGTGTGACATAAAGGCGATTAGGATCTTTGCATGATGGAATACAAAAAACCCGTGTTGTGTTTGAGGAATGTTTTTGGTTACCAAACAGAGATCTTATCATGCGGTCTTACTCACATGAGTAAAGATTACATCGTTAACAAAAGCCGTCTGTGTAACAGGCATTGAACTGAGAAGCCTGAAGACCAGAAGCACAGAAACCATTCAAAAATGCTACATCTAGATAAACTACTTTATGCTATTTACAAATATGCCATCACTTACCTCTTCAGGAAGGAGTAGCTGTGATTTATCACTGACCTGTGCTAGCCACTCAATTTTGGTTTGTTTAAAACTTGTTTGTCCTGTCTTTGGGGAAAAAACAAAGTGGGGTTCTTCTCTTCAGAACTGGATTTTAATTTTGCCAAAGGCTATGAGCGTTTGGTTCCAAGTTTGCGATGTAGCCTGTTAAAGAGATGCAAGCCAGTATAAAGCTAGAATTCAAATTTGGATATGAACTTTCTGAGAGATCAGAAGTGCTTTGAAATTCCGATTTACCCCTGCCTTATTTTTAAACCTCCTTAAATATCTTCATGTCAATGTTTATCCTAATTAGAACATGCTTTCAGTGCATGTTTGCAATACAGTTCTCTGACTATCAGTCCAGTGCCAGAGTTCAACTCCTGAGTCTATTATGAAAGACTGGAGCCACCAGCTGAATTGTAATGGATTCCAAGCCCAGACATCTCTGAGTATTAGTAGAAGATGACAACCTGCTTATGTTCTTCCCTGTTAAGTGTGAAAGCACAAGCAATGTCATTGCTCCAGCGGCCGAAATTCAATCTTTAAACTCATGGCCACAAAAGCAACAGCAATGTAAATGGCTCTTTTGAGGGCCAAATAAATCATTACATCAGACCCTTTCTGCGGATTATACAACTCTACATTAAGGAACAATCTAGTGCAAAGAACGAAGTAAAGTGTAGACTATTGAAAACAAACTACATGGATGTCTTGATATTACAGGTAACCCATGTAGCAGCTCCCAGACCCCATACTAAGATCTCTGGTTACACACTAGTCACTTCACAATACCATCCTAAACATGGCCTTGTATTGTACGTTCGTAGGGACATACAGGACAAGGTGACAGTGTTGATCAACAACAATGGCAATGCTATCGCCATCAAGATTGGTGAGATATATGTGGTAAATGTGTATAAGTCTCCATGTGCATGGAGTCACTGAAAATTGTACTGCCAACACCTAAACACCCATCAGTGCATATAGCAGACTTTAATAGCCCCCATACCACGTAGGGATATGGAAAAAACAAAATCAGACAAAAATGGAGAAGACTTGCTGTACTAGGCATGTGCAGAAGATCACCACCTGCTTCATGACACCAAACAGCCTGGAACATTTGGATCAACATGGTAGAGGAGGTCTTACAATCTGGATCGCTGCGTCCTTTCCCGTAGTGAAAACAGTATTCTACGCCCAGCAGAAAAATCATACTTTCTGAATTTCCCCACACACAACATAGGCCTGTTGTCATGCTTGTAGGACTTCAGCTTCCCGTGATCCAATCCAAGCCGAAAAGTTACTGGAACTTTCAGAAGGCATATTGGACAGATTATTCGGCATATTTTGAGGCAAACATCAATCATATCCAACGTCCAGCCTCAAACTACAGCCATTTTATCAGCCTGGTGATGAAAGCAGCAAAGAAGATTATAACTCACGGCTTCTAAAAAAGACCTACATCACTAGGGAGGCACAGGCGTGGCATTTCCTAGAGACTGCCCTGCCACAGGCAGCCCCACCACACCATCCAACCCCAGCTGGGTATAGTTTCAGGTCATGCCCTGGGACTGTTCTCCATCTCCCTAGCTCCTACCCTGAACCTCCAAGTGTTCTGGGAGCAGCAGCTCCAGCTGGTGATGTTATCCCTCTAGGTCCCTGCACCAAAGGCCAGGTCAGCCCTGAAGGCCTGGGTTTATATTGAGGCTGCTCAACCCCATCCTCCAATCCAGGAGCCCTTCTGCGGTCATATAACTGCCTCATTAGGCTGCATCACACCTACTGGCTGCTCCACAGCCTGAACAAGCCTCTTAAAGTGGCAGGCACTAAAGGTGCCCAGCCACATGTTGTTATCAAATATCTCTTCCTCCAGGGTGAGAAAGGATTCAGCCGTACTTCAAGAGTATGAAAAGATCATGGCTGACCCTAAACTCTCATTGTATGAAGATATCGCGCACCCCACCCAAAGTGTAGGCTTAAGTCAGGAAAACCTTTCTGGTTACACACACTCAAACTTTCATTGAGCAGTCTGGATGCTGAGAGCTACTGGCACAAAATCTGGTCTGCAGCAACAGTGTGGAACAAAAATGTTGTCATCGATCCAATCATCAAGTTTCTGGGTTTCCACCTGCACCGTAAATATTGGACTGCACTGAGACGCATTCATATGGGACATGGAAGGTTTGACTACTTATTGAACAAGTGGGGCATCAAGGACTTGCCAAACTGCATATGTGCTGAGGTGCAGTCAGTGAGCCACATGACAAACTCTTGCCCTGAACTTGCACATCATGAGGGGATTGAAGCAATTGGATATCATCGACTGGCTATCAAACCTCAAAATACAACTTTAATTAACCTGCACCTTCTCTGCTGTTGCTTGCTCTAGCCATATGAAAGAATAGGTATTCACTGAATTTACCAGCAATGCTAGTGGTGCTCCTAGCAACGGTTGGCTCGTGAGAAGTTTATCACCAAACGGTAAGAGCAAGTGAGTTGCTTGCTCTGCTACAAAATGAGTGCCCTGCTATGAACTTCCATTTGTATTATTCACATGTTTTTGGATAATGTTTCCAATTACTCATGTTAGAGTAAACCATAACTTCTTTCATAAGCCTGCTACTGTAGAGGCAAATGTGTACCTTTTTGAAGTATTTCACTACTACAAGCTTGGAAATAGAACCAGGAAAATGATTGTTTCATGGGCATTTGACTTCAAAATTCATTTTCTCATTTCTACCAAGACCATATTTGCTGTGCTGCTTACACGACCGTGGAATAACATGTCATTA
>NW_005842023.1:2324345-2333519 GCF_000455745.1 Alligator sinensis | reverse complement strand
CATGATACTAGCGGAAAGATTACTTCTTTTGTCAGTTGTGTTGAATTTTGTGGTGAAATGGGAGAAAACAAATCATTAAGAAAATCTATTTTGGTTCAAGACATTACACATTGTGAAGAGGCTTTTTTTTTAACTTCTCTGCACTCCAAATAAATTCAGGCCCAATTGTATCCAACAAGAAAATATAGTCAAAACTATCCATTTATCCAAATTGTCCAAAATTAAGCAGAACTGCACCAAGCTCTGTTAATTGCTTATTTACATCCGTTAATTTTGCAGCCACCCAGAGAACTACTCTAATTAAAATGCTATAGCATCACATTTATTAAGCCCCCGTGCACTTAAAAATGGCCATGGGATGCTTTAACTAAGGCTTATTCAATGAGCCTTAGTTAAAGCTCCCCAACAACCATTTTTAAACCTGCAGGGGCTTATACATGTGACACCGCAACAATGCGAGAGCATTCTAATTAGAACGTGGAGCAGACTCAGTTGAGTCGGAGAACACATTGGGGCATGTGCATAAGCACCCTTTATGGGTAATGACACATAGGTTTCTTGTTCATTACAGGTGGCAAGAATGATTCTTGTCAAGTGTGGCAGCGGAAACAGGCAGCCTGCAGGTGCTTGATTAGGGTGGCCATTTTAGGTCCCACTGTTTTATGATGAAGCAGCAGTTTGCTGACTGAGGAAGCAACATCTCTCAGTGGAGCTGCTGCTCTGAGAACAGCGTGGAGGTAAGGGCTGGAGCTTGGAGGCTCCTGATCCTGGGCATGACCTGAAACTACACCCTGCTGGTGAAGGGTGGCCTGGCAGGGCTGGTTGTGGCAGAGCAGCCCCCAAGAAATGCCAGGCCAGTGACCTCCCTGATGTAAGGCGGGTAGGGACACCTTAACCCTGGCCCCCACCATCTGGTGGGTAAGATTGGAGGGTAGTGGAGCAACAGGGCCAGATATGCCCATTAGGAGGCACCTGAGCCCATCAGGGGTATGAGTTCCCAGAGACCCCGGAGGGGGTAGTTTGTTGTGTGCAGAGTGGAGCCCCAGTGAGGGGGCAGTGTGAGGGCCTGCTCAGAGTAGGGCACAATAAGGGGCATCTGAAGGACTGAGCATGTGGGGGTGCAGAGTAGGGCTACAGAGGGCAGCTTGAAGGACTGCATCAGGGGTGTACTGAGTAGGGTTGCTCAACTGGCTTGAAGGATGGTATATGGGCAAACCGTTTGTGTGGAAATTGGTTGCCCAGTGAGGGGTTTGGGGCAAAGGCAGCCCAGCATTGGCACAAGGTTGCACCACATAGAGTAAGGAAACTCATGGGAACTGAAGAACTGTGTGGTAGTGCCGGGGTGCAAGTAGCGAAGCCCAAAAGCCCAAGAAGGGCCGCTCAAGAGGAGCTAGGGCAGTAGAGTGTGGCCTAGTGATAGGCAGTATTGAAGAGCCCCCTTTGAGAGGGAGGTGAAGTGCAAGAGGTCCCCCTATAAAAGGGGGGGCAGAGTGAATGGAGTTCAACAATGGATTGAGTTTGCCTCTGCCTCAGGCCGGGGAGCAATCATAATTTGGATGCCATCTGCAAGGCATGAGCCATGGTGTAGGGGAGGTTCGGAGTCACAGATAGCGCCCCCTGGCATCGGGGCAAGGAATGGGCAGTTTCCCGCTTAACATACAGATAACATTCAAGTTGTGGCAGGAGAGTCAGGAGAGACTGCCCTAGGCAGGTGGGCGGGCCAACTTGAGATCAGGTCCTAGGAAGGTCCCCTGTCACACAAGGATTACAGTATTATCATCTAATCTATGGATACTATACAGTCTCCACTACAGGCTGCCTTTTGAACCACACTGATAAACCTGGTCGTTCTCAGGATGATTTATAGACTAATTCAGTCACTATCTAACCTGCCCCAGCCAGCTGGTTGGTGTCAGTCACCCATTTAGGCCAGCATTCCTGTTTATGAGAATACTTATGGTTAAGGCCATCTGCAAAGGTTTTCTGGAGTTCAAGTGAACAGACACTGAGTTCAAGTGAACAAACTTCCTAACATAAGTAGTACTATTGATTTTTTTTTTTTTAATGGCAATCCATTTTTTGATGGCACTAAAATCAAGGGAGCAGTTTGCATGAGAAAACAGTATAGAATCAGGCCCTCAAATTGAACTGATCAGTTACATATTTGGATAGAAATGTAAGGCCAATATATACATACATCATCATCATCATCTACCCGCTAGACTAATGAGACATAATTCTGTTTCAATTTGTCATATGTCTCTATTTAGGTACATGGCAAACCTTTTTTGAACTTTCATTATAAAAAAATGTTACTGAGCATACAGAATGTTGTTTTCAGCATTTTGTATCATAGATGTATAAAGAATTTTCCTTTCAGGATGCCAAAGGACTTACAACACATTACGAGTTAAATGAGTGCCTAATTTCACTTGAAAAAAATGTTTTGTTTTTCTTAATATATGGAAATTGATTCAAGCTTTACTATTGCTAAAGAAAAGAAAAGCATTCAAACTTAGCTACATTTGTGGCAAGCTTTTATTCCTATAAACATGACAGGAAAAAAAAATATTTTCAAATCTAAAGTAGTCTTCCAAGTTAGGTCCTCATATGCCAAATTTAATAAAATTTAGTCTTTCTCCCCAACTTATACACCAAAGAAAAAAGCAACACTGATGGTAAATTCTTTTGCTTGAGTGATGACAACATGGCAGTTTTTCAATTAAAGGACACTTTTGGGCTCTGATCTTTCAGACACTGAGTTCAAAGGACATTGACTCATGCATAATAAATACACATTATTCCCATGCTTAAAATCACTAGCTTTTTGGAAGCAATATAATGTGCTTGAAGGTATTAAGCCATTATAATGCCTATGCAGTAGTGTGGTCAGCTTGTCACCTGGAAAGTCCATGTGAGTGGTCAGTGTAACAGGGAGCCCTAGACCTGTTAAAAGACAGAAAGGCAAAGAAAAGGGGGAAAACTGCTTTAAGAGCCTGATTTTTGTAGCCTGAAAAGGCAGAGTCCAGGACTATATAAGCTCCACTCCTGAATAAGGCAGGGCAGGGCAGTCTAACCTGGATCACAGAGGAAAAAAGAACTCCTTGCCATGGCCTGTGCCCCTTGCGTCGTCAGACTGTGAGCAGAGACTACTTTTGTTATGGCTAGAGGATCTATCAGCAAAAAGTGTAAGCATGCTACAAGGGAAGGCCCTTTTTCTTCTGGGTTGTATTGTTTGTCCAGGTCTGTGTTGATTGGTGACAGAGGAGTTGAGTTAAGGGCTTGCAGCCCTGTGTGTGGGAAAGAGCTGAGTTAAGAGGTACCAGCCATGTGTTTGGGAAGATCTGAGAGTTTTCAACCTCTGTGTGTATAAGAAGGTTTATACTAAATCCCAGGGCTCTGGGCAAAGAGGGGGCTTGTACCAGTCTCCAGGACTTTGTGCAACGGGTTTTGTACCAGCACTGAAACTTTTGTGCAAGTGCACTGCAAGCCCTAGGATAGCAAACGGGCTGTGAGCCCCAAGACTTGTGCCATATGTAAGGGAGGTGGTGGGATGTATTAAGTAAGCCAAGAGGGGAGGTTATTACCAAGCTACCAGGCTGGCCATTTACCCCATCTGGTAGAATAGCATTTTTATATATCAGTCTACTCCCTGTGACTGGCCTGTAAGCCAGAAGGCCTAATGCTAGTTTGAGCCTTATTAGGTCTTAGGGGAGGACTTAACTAGAGTAGGTGTTCATTTGGACAGCATGGGCAGCTATGAATGACAACTTAATCTTGTTTCTATGGAAGTCATTCATAAACTTTCTCGATTCCAAAAGAGAAGTGTGAGGCAGCCCATAATTCAGTATGACTAGATTGTATCCCTGATTCTATACTACAGTGCATTGGAGTAAGAATCATGATTATAGCTTCGTAAGCCTTTCCAGCTCAGGCTCCACTCCCAGCAGTTAGAGCCTCAGGGACCAAAATCTAACTTCTACTGTTGTGTTAGATGTATACTATTGCCAATCAAAGGTCAGACACAGTGAACATACTTTTTTTTATTTTTATTTTTTGGCAGAATACATTTACACACACCCAGACACACATACACATACCCCTACCTCTGCTTTAACAGTCTTGTCACATGAGCAGTCCAGTTCACTTGGTGGTTCCTACCCCATATGCATCATTACACCATCCACTTCCTGTTACAATAACCACACCTGCGCACCCATTGCTGTCTCTTCACTGGCTACAATAATGCCAAACTGCCTCTGATGCACTTACACTGCACTACAGCCCCTCCTAGTCAATCCTAGCCTCACTTGCTACACATAAATGCCTTGATGCTTTCCCATCTCCCCTCAGACTAGGATGGCAAGCAAAGGAGGCAGAAAAGCTGCCTTTCCACTGGAAAATTTCACCTCACAATAGGATTCGCCATCAGCTGTGACCAGCCACCTTATGCTAGATGCATATTTATTTTGTACTCATACTGAATGAGCATAATTTTAAAAATATATAAATAAACACATTCCAGTTAAATCTCTGATTGAAACATTTGCTTGGTACAAGCCATGCTTCTGCTGACAGATGAATATTAGCATTCCATTAAAGAGAAAAGAAAACAGAGATACTTTCCCACAGCTTGAAACTAAGAGGCGGGAATGCCTCTTTTTTCATTCAAGCTGAAATCACATAGTCCATGAGTTATTTCAAGGTTTCATTCTGTAACACACCTAGGCATTGTTTTGGAGCCAGACCTTGTTTCTTCTACCTTTCTTACCTTGCTGTTAACTTTCTTGTCAAAGTATTTTTGAGAGAGGAGTCCAGAGAAGAGCACAAAGGTTTGACTGTGATGCACACTGAGATGGGTGAGCAAAGACCAGTTAAACGTTTAATTATCATCTTTCCAAACAAGAATCCCCTTTCAGTTCATATCCTTATAAACACATTTAACTCTGCCTGTCTGGATAGCCTTATTTAAAGAAGAGCTAATTAAAGGAATAATATACTGTCAGAAAAGGAGTCCTCAATACATCTACTGAAGTGTCATGCCACATCATGGAAACAGCTGCCTTTGGTACCACCCTTAACTGTAGTGTAAGGTTTTCTTGGTTAGCCTTTCTCTTAGACTGAAGCAGATGTGCTGTCCTGTTGCCTTCAGAGAGAAAATGTCCATCTATTTGGCTTGAAAAACTCCAGTGCTGGGACAGCAGGTCTTCTCATTTTACCAGGTCCTCTAATTCATCATCTGTTTGTTCCCATAACTACACAAGCTCTTGGCCCTTTGAATGAAAGGGTGACAAGGTCAGCTGGCAGTAAGAACTCACTGCAGTTTAGCCCAGGTGGTCACAGTACATGAAGGACAGTGTAGCTCACGGAAGTCTTTGCTGGGGGTAAGGAATTTTAATTTTAGTTTTGCCTGCTTAGGCAGTTTTGGAATTTAGTGAGTTGTCTAGTTAATGCACTGTTTTCTTCACTATCACAAGAGAGGCTGCCAGAAAGAAAATTAACATGAAAGAGAGGAAACGCAGGGCCCCTCCACAAAGCCAAAGTTGCTGGCTCCATCCTTGAAACTTGTGACAAGCAGCCATTAGCTGAAGTTGGATCCAGCTCCCTTCCTGCAGAGCAGCATGTTAGACCACAAATCTAAGGAATCATATAGGGAAGCATCCCTCTCAACAACAGGATGTAAAAGTCCCTAAGGGCCTTGCTTCAGTCTTCATACGGATGCACTTACCCTCCTTTTCAGGCTACTACATACTCCTCAGACCAGATGGATTCAGAGATCTAAATGAAATGTGAACTCCCGAGTAAGTGATTACAGATTTTTTTTCTTCAGGTTTGCTGTTCCCTCCCAGGAAATCCAGAAGTTAAATTTCTGAGAATAAAGCAAGCTCCAACTCACTTGAGTTTCTCTTCCTCAATCTCTCTGCTAGCACAGGAAAATAAATCCATCTCAGTTCTAGTGCAAATAGCTTTTTCCAGGAAAGATGAAACTTTCTCTTCTGTCTCTTCAGGTTTAAAAGAGATTATTATTTCAAAAAAATATTTCATGGAACACATTCTGACTTGGGTCCTGAACCTGCAACTGCATCTACCTGAAACCCAATTGTGAGGACTGCATCTGTGCAGAGGAAGGCACTCAGCTCATGCCTTAGCTAATTTTTTTCCTCTTAAAAAAGATTTGAAGCATTTTTTCTTCAAACTTATGATAATCAATATTGCCCTGTTGGTGAAAGTTGTACATTTCATGGCTTAGATAATGGACTAGGCAAGGTAGACTCATTTGAGGAGACTATCTAGTTTTGTTCTGTGTACTTCTATGTCATAAATACTACAGCATGATTATGAATTAAAAAAAAGAGTGCCAGATTATCAGGGAACCTTCACTATCTTAAGGAAAAAAAATCCTCCCATACAAGGGTCTAGTCTTCTGTAGACTGGGAGAGATTCCTCAAAGTAGCAACCATATTAAACAAATCTTAAAACAGCATAGAGTTACAGCTAATAGCATAAGTAAAGAGGGAACCTGGGGCAGCAGCCTGGTGGGAAAAGCGGGGTATAAATTGTCAAGAGGGAATTCTGGATTGATGGTGTCTACGTTATGGGGACTCGCATATATATCTGCTGTAACCAAATACCGTATTGCCTTCCTCAGTCTGCAGACAGCCTGAAGCAATGGCCTAGAGAGGCATGACTTTTTCATCCTTCATTTTATTGAACTGTTAACTGGGAATTTTAATGATAATTATTTCAAATTGAAATTTTAGTATAAACTGTTTCATCTGTGCAAGTGAAGGCCATAATGAATAAAAATGCAAAATTGTTGGGCAGGGGAGAGCAGAATTAAACAATTGAAGAAAATGAAAAAAAGGGAATATACAAAGATAGGCAAAACTGAGAGAAACTTAAAAGGAAATGGGGTAATAAGTGGGAGGGAGAGAAGACATGAGTAGTGGTTGTAACAGCAGATGAGGGGTTGGACATACCACATTTACTCAAATCCCAGAAAAGGCTCTTTTCTCCAATCAGCATGGCCATGGTGGGGAGCCTTGTCTTGGATTTGAGTACCAGCCTGGAGCAGGTGGCAGCTCAGCTATTGCTTTGACTCTGGGCTCATGGCTGAAGCTGAGCCTTTGCCTGCCCTGGGCTGTCGTGGCTCATTTGGTGGGGAAGGGGCCATGCAGCTGGCAGAAGCACTGGGAAGACTGCAGGGGGAGTAGGAAACCTGAAGCCTGTTAACCTCACCCTCCCTTCCCTGTCTGCCACCTGCTCCCCCTGTTGCCAGCCCTTGCCACCCAGCAGCTCCAGTACCTCCAGCCCCTGGCACATCTGGGAGCTGCTGCTGTTTCTTTCTAGCTGGACTGGGCTGGAATTAGCCAGAACCGCTGCTGCTGCTGCATGCCTCGATCTGGAGCACAGTTGCAACAGAAGGCAATGGAAAGGATGTGGGGCAGAAGGGGGTGGCTGGGCAAGCTGCAGGTGGGAGTAGGGTTCAGGGGAAGCAGGCTGCAGTGGGGATCAGATGTCAAGGGGTCAGATTGATACCCTGCTCCCCCTTCAGCTGCCCCTCCACACCCTGCTCCCTTCTGCAACCTGTCCCTTCCTCTAACTTTCTGGCAGATTGCAGATGAGTAGGATGGCAGGGGAGGCGGCAGGGGGAGGGAAGGGGGGAGAGGCAGAGAGTGGGGGGGCAGTCACAGGGTCAGCACGTGGGGGGCCATGTTGCAGGGGGCTCATAGTAGGTGGCAGCATGAGAGAGACAAGGGGCAGGAATCTGGCCCCTCGCCTCTGCTGCTGCTTTCCCCACTGCAATAGTAGTGGGGATAAAATTAAAATAACTTTCTAGTAATTTGATTCTGTTTATGTAAAATGATAACAAATTATAAGTCTCCATGTAAAGAATCTAATTATTGAAGGGTCATCTTAAATTTCAAGTTGTCTTGGATTCGGGTGCATGTGGTAATTCGCTTTTATGTTGTGGCTAGCAACTTTAAAAATGGAATGATCCAGAGTGTTACAGTTCTTGTTTAAACTGTCTCCTGAGCTTACACTTCAAATCCTCCAGATTATAGTTTATGAACAAAAAATTATCAGGGAAAGCCTCTGGTGGAGCTATCAGCTACCAGCAAACCTCCAAGTAATTGGACTTCAGCTCTATAGAGCAATAAAGGGGCACCAAGCATTCCAGCTGATATCAGGAAGCAGTGCAGTCTACCATAGCTGAAGAGAAAGGAGCAAGCTAATAAAAGCAACTTGTATTTGCATACAAGGGAAACCAATTCACCAAGCTGATTGGTTGAGCAGCCAGACTTTACTCCCAAGAAGCTTAGCCAACAGATGTTTGCTCAAATAACAAACATGTGGAATCTCCTGGTGATAGATTTATGCAAATCCAGGTGGCCAGAAGCCAGGAATATTAAAAAGAAACAGGGTGAAAATTTATATTTATAGCTCCTTACCAGTCCCTCAGACTATACTTTTCACCAGTATGGATGATGTCAATCATCAAATTATGGGGGGTACTGATTTTCAAGAACTTATTGTGATGGGCCCCATGTATTCATCCAAACCTGAACAAAATGGATGGTTAGATCTTTGTGTGATTAGATATTACCAGAATCATCAGGAGCTGTTTAAAGTTGAGACGAGATGCCTCGCACATGGGATTGGAGGGTTAAATTCTGCTCTCTGACATGTGCTTGCCACTCTCCTTCACTTAAGTGGAAGTCATGGCTTGCATGTGAAAGTAGAGTGGCCTGTGTTGTACAAAGACATCTGGTAATCTTTTCTTTTCATGAAATAAATCTTGCTGTAAAGCATCTATTGGCTTCTTCATCAGCTCTCTTACATGCTTATTCTTGGTATATAAAAAGAAAATTGTAGTAGCTCCTGAAGAATTCAGCTTTCTGCTATAGGAACACTACATCCAGATGAGATAATGGTAATATAATTCCCTTCCACAGACTTCCTGTTTCTTAGGGCAGTGTTTGGTTACTGTGTGCATGAATATAAGACAAGCCCCCGCAATAATTAGATTCTATAGATGGAATATTTTATCAACTTGTTATAATTTTCTAAGTGTAAAATCAAGTTATTGGAGGTTTGCCTTGAATCTGGGGAGGGGGATTAGGTGGCCCCCTTGGCCTCTGCCCCCCCCACAAACTTGTTCTCCCTGCCGCC